>NW_018408710.1:762350-839601 GCF_002113885.1 Mizuhopecten yessoensis
ATACATTGTAGGTTGATGTAATACTATATGGTAATGATACATTGTAGGTTGATGTAATACTATATGGTAATGATACATTGTAGGTTGATGTAATACTATATAGTAATGATACATTGTAGGTTGATGTAATACTATATGGTAATGAAACATTGTAGGTTGATGTAATACTATATAGTAATGATACATTGTAGGTTGATGTAATACTTTATAGTAATGATACATTGTAGGTTGATGTATTACTGTATGGTAATGATATATTGTAGGTTGATGTAATACTATATGATAATGATATATTGTAGGTTGATGTAATACTGTATGGTAATGATATATTGTAGGTTGTTGTAATAATATACGATCATGATATATTGTAGGTTGATGTAATACTGTATGGTAATGATATATTGTAGGTTGATGTTAGATACATTGTAGGTTGATGTACTACTATATGGTAGTGATACATTGTAGGTTGCTGTAATACTATATGGAAATGATACATTGTAGGTTGATGTAATACTTTATAGTAATGATACATTGAAGGTTGATGTATTACTGAATGGCAATGATATATTGTAGGTTGATGTAATACTATATGTTAATGATATATTGTAGGTTGATGTAATACTATATGATAATGATATATTGTAGGATGATGTAATACTGTATGGTAATGATATATTGTAGGTTGTTGTAATAATATACGATCATGATATATTGTAGGTTGATGTAATACTGTATGGTAGTGATACATTGTAGGTTGATGTAATCCTATATGGTAATGATACATTGTAGGTTTATGTAATACTATATGGTAATGATTCATTGTAGGTTGATGAAGATCACAGACAAATGGAGCCTTATATGGACTGTGACCTCACAGGAAACACCAACATTCCTGTACAACAGGACATGCAATTGTAGGTTGATGTAATACTATATGGTAGTGATACATTGTAGGTTGATGTAATTCTATATTGTAATGAAACATTGTAGGTTGATGTAATACTATATAGTATTACATCAACCTACAATGTTTCATTACAATATAGAATTACATCAACCTACAATGTATCACTACCATATAGTAATGATACATTGTAGGTTGATGTAATTCTATATTGTAATGAAACATTGTAGGTTGATGTAATACTATATAGTAATGATTCATTGTAGGTTGATGAAGATCACAGACAAATGGAGCCTTATATGGACTGTGACCTCACAGGAAACACCAACATTCCTGTACAACAGGACATGCAATTGTAGGTTGATGTAATACTATATGGTAATGTTACATTGTAGGTTGATGTAATACTATATAGTATTACATCAACCTACAATGTATCTAACATCAACCTACAATATATCATTACCATATAGTATTACATCAACATACAACGTATCTAACATCAACCTACAATATATCATTACCATACAGTATTACATCAACCTACAATATATCATGATCGTATATTATTACAACAACCTACAATATATCATTACCATACAGTATTACATCAACCTACAATATATCATGATCGTATATTATTACAACAACCTACAATATATCATTACCATACAGTATTACATCATCCTACAATATATCATTATCATATAGTATTACATCAACCTACAATTTATCATTACCATACAGTAATACATCAACCTACAATATATCATTACCATACAGTATTACATCAACCTACAATGTATCATTTCCATATAGTATTACAGCAACCTACAATGTATCATTACTATATAGTATTACATCAACCTACAATGTATCGTTACTATATAGTATTACATCACCCTCCAACGTGTCATTACCATATAGTATTACATCACCCTACAATGTATCATTACCATACAGTATTACATCAACCTACAATATATCATGATCGTATATTATTACAACAACCTACAATATATCATTACCATACAGTATTACATCAACCTACAATATATCATTGCCATTCAGTAATACATCAACCTTCAATGTATCATTACTATAAAGTATTACATCAACCTACAATGTATCATTTCCATATAGTATTACAGCAACCTACAATGTATCATTACTATATAGTATTACATCATCCTACAATGTATCATTACCATATAGTATTACCTCAACATACAATGTATCTAACATCAACCTACAATATATCACTACCATATAGTATTACATCAACCTATAATGAATCATTACCATATAGTATTACATCAACATACAACGTATCTAACATCAACCTACAATATATCATTACCATACAGTAATACATCAACCTACAATATATCATTACTGTATGGTAATGATATATTGTAGGTTGTTGTAATAATATACGATCATGATATATTGTAGGTTGATGTAATACTGTATGGTAATTATATATTGTAGGTTGATGTAATACTATATGTTAGTGATACATTGTAGGTTGATGTCATACTATATGGTAATGATATATTGTAGGTTGATGTTAGATACATTGTATGTTGATGTAACACTATATGATAATGATATATTGTAGGTTGATGTAATACTGTATGGTAGTGATACATTGTAGGTTGATGTCATACTATATGGTAATGATATATTGTAGGTTTATGTAATACTGTATGGTAATGATACATTGTAGGTTGATGTAATGATACATTGTAAATAGATGTAATACTATATGGTAATGATGCATTGTAGGTTGATGTAATACTATATGGTAGTGATACATTGTAGGTTGCTGTAATACTATATGGTAATGATACATTGTAAGTTGATGTAATACTATATGGTAATGATACATTATAGGTTGATGTAATACTATATGGTAGTGATATATTGTAGGTTGATGTTAGATACATTGTAGGTTGATGTAATACTATACGGTAATGATACATTGTAGGTTGATGTAATACTATATGGTAATGATTCATTGTAGGTTGATGAAGATCACAGACAAATGGAGCCTTATATGGACTTTGACCTCACAGGAAACACCAACATTCCTGTACAACAGGACATGCAGATCGATTCTAGTGAGGACCACGTGTATGTCCTAGCCAGTAGACAGGTAATATAGAGATGTGTTAGACAGGTTATAGATAGATCTGTTTGGTGATAAGACAGGTAATAAACAGATCTGCTAGGTACGGTAATATACAGATCTGTTAGATACAAGACAAGTTATATACAGATCTGTCAGGAAATAGACTTGTAATCTACAGATATGTTAGGTGATAGACAGGTAATATACAAAATTTGTTAGGTAATAGATAGTTGATATACAGATCTATTTGGTAAAATATAGGTAAATACAGATCTGTTATGTAATAGACAGGTAATCTACAGATATGTTAGGCAATAGACAGGTAATCTACAGATACATTATATATATAGGTAATAGAAAGATAATATAAAGATCTGTTAGATAACAGGCAGATAATATGAAGATCTTTTAGATTATAGACTGGTTAAATACAGATCTGTTATGTAATTAACAGGTGATATATAGCTGGTGTATAATAAACTTATCGATGGACTGATGAGGTGACCAAAGCAGCATCTGTATAACCTCTGTGCTCTGTATGACCTATCTAAGTAGACAATAATTAATGGCCTGTGTTTTATGACTCTCGCATTGTTACAGGTAGTCAAGTTCCCACTTGGTACATGTGAAATGTACAGCACATGTGAAGCGTGTGTAACAGCAGACGACCCTCTGGTGTGTGGATGGTGTGTGGACCGCTGTACAAAGAAAACAGAGTGTGTCAAACCGACACAGCCCCTGGGCACACTGACAACGTGGAGCCTGGACACCTGTTCTCCTGTCATATACATTGTAAGGGTTCTCAAAATGGCCATGACCTTGAAATATTCATATGCTATGAAACACATATGGATATGAAATGATATGTTTGTGCATGTAAACTTATGCTTGCATTGTTGCAGATGATGAACAAGAGTTATTTAAATGTTTTCTTGCTTAGTCATGGTACGAAAATGTCAATATTAAAACAGGGTTTCGTTTTTTGTAAGGTCATGTCAATGCACCGAACATACATCTACCCCAAACATAAATCTTGTACATGTATGTGAACCATTGATTTATTAGCTCACCGGGTCCGAAGGACCAAGGTGAGCTTATGCCATACAGTGGCGTCCGTCCGACGTCCGTCCGTCAACAACGACTTCTTCTTCTTAACCACTGATTGGAATTTAACTAAATTTGACTGGAAGCATCCCTAGGTTGGGCTGACCTTCCAGGGGGCTGAGGGGCGGGGCCAAAAGGGGGCATTTTGGCTATATTGCTACAAACAACCTCTGTAGAACTATGCACTGGATATCAATCATATTTAATCAGAAGCATTCATGGGAGGCAGGGATTCAAAATTGTACAAATGGTGTGACTGACCCCCGTGGCGGCTGAGGGGCGGGCCAAAAAGGGTTATCTAGCTATATTACTTTAAGCGACTTCTTCTCTGGAACTAAGAGATAGATATCAACCATATTTGACTGGATCCCTAGGTGGTGGGGATTCAAAATTGTACAAATGGTGGGGCTGACCCCCCAGGGGCTGAGGGTTGGGCCAAAAGGGGGCAATTTGGCTATATTGCTATAAACTTCTTCCGTAGAACTATACCATGGATATTGATCATATTTGTTCGGAAGCATTCATGGGAGGCAGGGATTCAAAATTGTACAAATGGTGGGGCTGAACCCCTCGGGCTAAGGGGTGGGGCCAAATACAATTATTACTTGGAAATGGTTGAGATCCCCACCATATAACCATATATACAATTGCTGAGTATAAAGAGAGGAATGCACATTTGCTTCCAGGATGGCCCTAGGGTCTGGCCCCACCCTTGGAGACTTAACCCCTGGGTCATAACTTTGAAACGGTTGAGATCCCCACCCCAAAACTATATATACAAATGCTGGGCAAAAAGAGACAAATGCAGTCATGCTATTAGAATTGATCCTGGGGTGTGGCCACAACCCTAGGGACCTAGTTTCTGAGTCACAGCTTGGAAACAGTTGAGATCCCCATTCCAAACCATACATAAAATTGCTGGGCATAAAAAATCAAATACAGATATGCTACAAGGATTGGCCTTTGGGTCTGGCATATTCCCTTGGATCTCATTTGGAGAATATTTTGCCATGATTGCTTAGATATCCAAGTGAGCGATACAGGCCCTCTGGGCCTCTTGTTTATTTACATGATTAAAAAGCAGATTTTGATTCCTGTAGCTGTTGGTTAATAGACTTAAACCTTTTGACCTTGATGACAGATCACCCCGGAAACTGCTCCTTTAGAGGGACAAACACCTATCACCATCCACGGTCACAACTTCGGGTCAATCCATGCTCAGGAATGGCAGGCTCGTGTAGGCAACTTGGAATGTAAAGTCAGCTACAGAAACTTCACAAGGTTTTTATTTATTTATCTTTATAGGACATACCTATAATGGTCACTGCACGCTTAAATAACTCATTCACATTCACCCATGCATATTCAAACTGAACTTGCCCAGTGTTTGATTTGGTAATTAAGGTTTAAATGTGACTTCAGGGGTGAACAGGTTTATATACATTAGAACAGGTTTTACTGACACAGAAATTTGTATCTCCTTTCCACAGGGGCTTTTGCCTTGTAACTTTGGGAAAATAAGTGATTTTTGAGTCGATTATGGGAAAATACAGCAGAAATTGTCTAGAGGAAGGGCCTTAATAAGGTCCCAAAGTCACCCCAAAATAATCACTGATTTTAAACTTTTAAAATCAAAATTCTCATAACTATTCAGATTCAATGGATAGTCGCTTTGAATTTGAAAGTTTCGTACTACATCTGTGGTCATGCAGTAGATTGAGGACAATTATCATGGGCTAATAAACGTTTATCACAAAGCTCCTCAGGGATCATAACAAAACAAGCTTTTGAATATGAATGTGACATAAGTGTGAGGACCATTCAATCACTGTTGACGGGCTAAGCCTGAAAGTTTGGACGTAGAGTGACTGTAGCTATATATTTGATGTGACATAAGTGTGAGGACCATTCAATCACTGTTGACGGGCTAAGCCTGAAAGTTTGGACGTAGAGTGACTGTAGCTATATATTTGATGTGACATAAGTGTGAGGACCATTCAATCACTGTTGACGGGCTAAGCCTGAAAGTTTGGACGTAGAGTGACTGTAGCTATATATTTGATGTGACATAAGTGTGAGGACCATTCAATCACTGTTGACGGGCTAAGCCTGAAAGTTTGGACGTAGAGTGACTGTAGCTATATATTTGATGTGACATAAGTGTGAGGACCATTCAATCACTGTTGACGGGCTAAGCCTGAAAGTTTGGACGTAGAGTGACTGTAGCTATATATTTGATGTGACATAAGTGTGAGGACCATTCAATCACTGTTGACGGGCTAAGCCTGAAAGTTTGGACGTAGAATGACTGTAGCTATATATTTGATGTGACATAAGTGTGAGGACCATTCAATCACTGTTGACGGGCTAAGCCTGAAAGTTTGGACGTAGAATGACTGTTGCTATATATTTGATGTGACATAAGTGTGAGGACCATTCAATCACTTTTGATGGGCTAAGCCTGAAAGTTTGGACGTAGAATGACTGTTGCTATATATTTGATGTGACATAAGTGTGAGGACCATTCAATCACTGATGATGGGCTAAGCCTGAAAGTTTGGACGGAGAATGACTGTAGCTATATATTTGATGTGACATAAGTGGGAGGACCATTCAATCACTGTTGACGGGCTAAGCCTGAAAGTTTGGACGTAGAGTGACCGAGGATATTAACATATCATAGGCTAAGTTATATTATACCAAAACAATGAAATACTATAAATCATGGACTTATTAATAATGCTTATAAACACACACCTAATGTAAAACTTAACCATAGACTAATTTGATGATACTAAATCAGACTAGAACATACTTATGCATGGGTTAAGTGCTAAACATGCTTCAAATGATACTGAATTGAAGTTTAAATGATATACTAAATTAAAAGAAGTGATTGAAAAACATACACAAAGTGATGTAAATAGAGGGCAAACTTTTCTCTCATTCCTGTATGTGTAGGACAGAATTGTCCAGGGTAAGAAAGGGGTGTAGGAAATTCTAGCTTAACCCTTTCACCCCTATGTAACTTTCATAAACTCTACCATACATTGATCTGGATGAATCCATTATGGTCTACAGTGGTGAAAGGGTTTAATTCACTTTCATGTGTCATCAGGAACATTCCGATGCCGTAATTCGGAAATTTCAACACTTTTTAGTTGTTTCAGAGCTCATTCTGGTGATGATAAATGAATAAAAGAAAAAACTCCTCCATGCCCAAAAGGATATAGGGAAATTTGATCCTAAGGATTTTCAAAATGCTGCAAAACCCTTGGCAAGTCTCGGCTTTTGCCCAATATGAAAACCCCTCGGATGGAATTTCACTATTCTGCAGCCTTTGGCATGGAAGAGTCATATCAGACTCAATAAAATGGATATGTAAATATACTCCTTAAATGTATATACAATATAAATCAGCAGGTATCAAGATAACCAGTTTTAGTTTTACAACAGTTGACTCAGTCAGTTTATCATTTCAGTCTAGTCTGCATTGCTCCACCAGTGACGATGGCTGAATCACTACCTGTGTCTGTGAAAATTTCTGACGACACAAAAACAGGAATCAAGTATAAAATCGAGGGGACTTATTCTCTGTCGACAGCTCTCTTCCACTACAAGGTAGGAATATAGAGTTTCTGTATCGCCCGATATATCACAATATCGTGGTATCACAATACTACACGCATACGTATCGCAACGATCAAGTACAAAATAGACATATTCTCTGTCGACAGCTCTCTTCAACAACAAGGTAGGAATATATAGTTTCTGTATCGCCCGATATATCACATTATCATGGTATCACAATACGATACGTATCATAATACTACACTCATACGTATCGCAACGATCAAGTACAAAATTGACATATTCTCTGTCGACAGCTCTCTTCAACAACAAGCTAGTAACTGGGTATCTGTATCACAAGATAAAACAAAATACCATGTTATCACACTAATACACCGGGCTAGACAATAAGGCTTTTCTGACATACTGAGACCAGTGAAATCTCCAGCTGGACTGGTAGTTCTAAAAACCGCTAGTATGATTGTCTTAATATTGAATAATTTGCACATTTACTAGTAAAGTTTGAAAGTAATACCCTGATTGCCTAGTTGTATTCAAAATTACTTAACAGCCTGATACACTCACAGTACAAACCAGAATGCCACAGTTAATTCTACAATGATGAGACAAATATTATAAATTAAGACTGAGTATTTTTCCGATTGAGACTACCATAGATAAAATATATTTCCAATATACTAGCTGTAGTGAATATTAAATCATTGTTAATATATTTTAAGCAAGTATTACTCCTTGTCTCTAGTCGCCAAAGATGGCCAACTTTACGCCCAGTTTTGGACCAATGTCTGGTGGAACAATCGTGGTTATCAAGGGAGATAACCTAGATATTGGGAAGGACCGTTCTGTGAGGGTAGCCAACGTTCCTTGTATTTTGAAGAGGTAAGTGTCTTTATCAAAATGGACCAGTGATCAGATTTGCTTCTGTATAACTTACTTATGTTCCAAAATAAAAATTATTTTGGTTTTATGTTCGATTTTATGAATAGCTATACTTTGCATTTTTTCAACACTGTCTCAAGATTAAAAATACATGTATATCTTTACTTTACAGCTTACATACTGTGTAACGTTCACTTTTTGTTACTAAGATTTACATATAATTAAGAAAAATGCATTATTGATTAGATTTCAATCTCATGTTCAATTCAAGATTTCCTTAACTACAGAAATTGTGAAAATAATCAATTTTGCTGCAGTCATAATTCCAATAATATTGTAATACTAATATTTCCAATTTTCGATTCACACAAAAAAAATGATATATAATGAAATTTATTTGTCTACCTAATTATCCTACCCATGTTGATGAATGCCTAATATCTTATGAATCCAGAGCAGTTATAAAAAATGACTTTCCATTGTTGATGATACAGTCACAACATGACCATGATTACCTGTGAGACGACAGCCTGGACACCCGGAGGAGGGGCCGGCCGAGTGGTCAGCGGCCCGGTGGAGGTCACTATAGACGGGACAAAATTCCCCATCTATGCAGATTTTACCTATATGACCGATTCTACCATCTCTAATGTGTCCCCACCACGATCTATTGCCAGGTCAGCCCTCACATCGATTCAGATGCTGTTGCTACCCAATGTCATACATCTGTAGATGGTAGACAAAGTATTCTTTTATAAAATAAATTATCATACAGTATGTATAACCAAAATCATTTCTGAACTGGCCCTGCATGTTTGGTACTGAGGTCCAGACCCAGTATGTATAACCAAAATCATTTCTGAACTGGCCCTGCATGTTTGGCACTGAGGTCCAGACCCTTTGCAGTCTTAGAATCCCTGGTTCCAATACCTGTGTCAGGGACTTCCTTCAAACCTCTGAACAAGGTCAAAATATATTTGTATAGATATATTGTTTATCAGTTTTATATCCACATAACTGAATATTACATCAAATATTTCTTGCTTGTGTCAGTCTTGTTTGTGATTGACACATCATTGTAATTCTGACCTGCATAAGTCTTATTTTCACCTGTGCAACCTTTCCATTTTTGGGATTCAAGATGGTCACTATAGCCTCTGATTGGCTGAGATAATAGCAGATATAACTAGAGTTCCACAGCTCTGATTTTGTTGTTACTTTGTGAAAGTGATATATAGGGAATATACTCTATGTAAACGACAGACTTTTAAATTTTGAAATTCAAAATGGCTGCTATGGCCTCTGATTGACTGAGTTATTTAATACTTCAAGTGTCAAGCAGGGAATATTAGTATGCCTGTAGTTCTATAGTTCCTTAGCTGTGTAACTTTTACCTGTATAATTCTTACTTAAGTACAGTGTAGCTTTTTACTCTATTGGTGTTTACAGTGGCGGTATCAACCTAACTGTGAAGGGGACAAATTTACACATCGTGGCTGATCCTCAGATAGGAGTCACGATTGTCAAGACCCAGAAGACACCTCCCACCAAGGTCAGACATTAATCCTATTAACCTTTTTTAAGTCCTTGTACGATATACTGCCATTTACACTAACGCTTTTGGTGGTCATGCATAAACAATCTACATCTGTATTGCAAAATAGACAACCCTATACACAGTTTATTTCTTTATTACACAAATAGACCTTGCCGTATACGTCTATTATTACAGAAATGTAAAGCTGCTGCTAATGGCCGCACAATGTACTGCCCATCGGTCAACATCACCGGCTATGTTGATGAACAATTCCCTATCCGGTCAGAGGAATATCACATTTGGTTCAAAATGGATGGCATCAAAGAACTTGATCAGAAGAATTTTGTCGACCAGGGATGGGCAATATTTCGATACTATCCCGACCCCAACTTCTACAAGTTCAGTGACAGTGGGCATTTGCGTTACATGGATATCACGGAGACAAATTTGGAAATTAAGGTAACTGATTTTAATGACCTTTTAATTTTGCTACAGTGCCGCTCATTACTATCTTTGCCACTGGAATGCATCGCTTTGTAGAAAATTCTCCAGATAAAGTAACAATAAATCATACAAGATTTTTGTTCAATCTCAGTAGCCCGTAATTCATAAGTTTTGAAAAATGTGTAATTTTAATATTTTCGACATATATACATTTTTATGTTATAAAGTGGACCTGGTATTGATACATGTTATAGGGAGAGCACTTAAACCTGGGAATATCTGTTGGGGATATGGCCATCAGGGTAGGGAATATTCCATGTAACATCACCAAGCTAAAGGACACCTTCCTGCACTGTACCGTACATAACAGACCTACCGAGGCTTCCTCCCAGAAATACCGTGTCACAGTGAGTTTCTCTATATTTTACTTTTTGTAGGCCTCTGGCCTTGGAAAAGAGCTCGAATGACCAGCTGCCTTGAAATTCCAGAACTTGATCATGTTTAAACAGAATTTAGCACTATTGACTCACTCTTATAAATGCAGTTCAAGGGCTGAATTCTGCTGCATACATGGTTTTACTATTTGCTTAAGATTTTTTGTCAGTGTCAAAACATTCCTGGGTGGTCTGGTGGCGCATTGGATAGTGCACTTACCTTTCACCAAGACGGCCGGGGTTTGATTCCTCTTTACGACTTGAAAAGGTTTGGGGTCACCTGCCCGACCACTCCGGTTTTCTCCCACAATAAGACCCTCTACACGTTAACATCTGGGCCAACAAGAGTAATTGATATAAGTTCACATAACTTGTTTCGTAATTGTTGTAAGATAAATAAAGTTTAAATTTATAAACATTCATAAAGTGTTACTAGATGGTTAGGAAAATCATTGAGCTGAAATCAACGTGTATTTAAGATCAGATCAACAAACCATAGTACACAGGGATTATGAATCAGACTTTGAGCCTATATATTTATTATATCTAGATATACATGCATGTGTTAAATTGATCTCTGGAAATTGTCCTGTGAATAAAAGGAAGTGATTATAACTTTTTTTTTTTTTTCAGGTCACAGCAGGTGGTATAAAGACAGATATTGGATTTCTGGTCTTCACCATGACAGACGACGCAACTCCAATCATGACCATCATTCTCGTTGTAACCGCCATCGTTGTTATTATTCTTGTCATCATCTTATGTATCGTTTTGAAGAAAAAGCAAATGTTCCTATTCAAAAAGCCATCAGATCCTTACATGGCTCACTACATGGCTGTCCGCACAGAGGCTAATGGCCAGAGGGTTATTGACAATCAGAATCAAGCCAATGGTTTGTATATACATAATAATGAAATTATTAAATTATTAAAAATCCCAATGTTTAACAAAATTTATCTGAAAAAATCTTAAAAATCTCTTACTTTTCTTTTCATGTTTGATCTGTTTCAAATTGACATGTTTTCATCAATCAAAAATCACAAAGTAAGCAAAAAGTTTTGCAGCAGACATTTCATCTCTAAAAACCTTCTTCATGTTACCGGTATTTAACAAATTCTTCTTTTAAAAATTGGAAAATCAAATATGTCAAAATAAAGAAGTTCTCATAAATCCTAGTCGAAGTGTTATCTTTTACAGTCGTCAAAATCTAGACAAGGTAGACAATTATTCTGTTGGCAAAGTGTTTTACTTTGAAAAGTACTTGATGATTTACAGAAAAGTGCTTATTTTGACAGACTATGCAGAACAGCGGATGTCAGAGAGCGGAGCAGCAGCCTCGCTTCTGTCGGGTATCGATGATGACACACTGTTGGTTCTCCGAGACAAAAACCTTCTAATAGAGCGAGAGTGGCTCACCCTTGGAGATATCCTAGGAAGAGGTCAGTAATTGTAATTTATTCTAGGAAAAGGTCAGTTTTGTTTCTTATATCAGGAAAAGGTCAGTATGTGAATTGGTTAGGTGCTTAATGTCCGAGTTGTAGAATCATTGTTATAGGAATTTAATATTAATGACTGTTTTATTTAAAACGTTAAATGTTAAATTATTTTTATGAAGATTTATTTAATTGAATTCAGCTAAGGTAGAGAAAACGCGAAATTAAACTTCACAGTTTAAAGTCATTCGTTGACATCATACATTTACTGTGGACAAATGTTCTTATTTCAGGTAACTTTGGCTGTGTACACCAGGGCTATCTGACCCTCCCAGGGGCCAAAGGAGACACGCTGGTCGCAGTCAAAACATTACACAGTAAGGAACTGATCACTGTACAATATACAGCATTTGATATAGCGCCCTATCTAGCTAACATAAGCCACTCTAAAGCTGGAAAGTTTTGCCCAGTCAAATATACACCCTGTGCCAATAAAATCCATGTTCATCTATATATATAGTGTTCATTTCACCATCCACATGTAATTACTATATATCGCATGATATGTACTAATATTCATTGTCAAGATAAAAAACAAAAGTTAAACTGGTGAAAATTTCTGAGTAATGAGTATCACAAACAATTTTTTTTGTAACGATTGTATGTTTTGCACTCCTAAAGCATTCTGATGTTCAATCTTGAGATCTTCCTCCATCTCCTTCCTTCTCTGATGTGCTAATAAGTTAGACGATTATCTGTTAAGACCTGCTGTTAGTCTACTGTGTTGTTGATAAGTTAGACATTTATCTGTTAAGACTTGCTGTTAGTTTTACTACAGTTCAAGCATACTTGACTGCTGTGTTGTTGATAAGTAAGACAATTATCTGTTAAGACCTGCTGTTAGTCTACTGTGTTGTTGATAAGTTAGACAATTATCTGTTAAGACCTGCTGTTAGTTTTACTACAGTTCAAGCATACTTGACTGCTGTGTTGTTGATAAGTTAGACAAGTGCGTGATTAAGCCTACGAATCACCTAATTTACTTTATCACTCGATAACATTAAGCACTACATTTCTTAGTCATATGAAACACTGATATCACTCAATATGTTTGTAGATGACAGTCCAAGAGAAATTGATGTTCAGAGTTTCCTTGAGGAGGCCATGCGTATGAAAGATTTCCACAATGACAACGTACTGACCCTGGTTGGAATCTGTTTCGGAATGGATGACATGCCCTTGGTTGTGCTGCCATATATGAGCCATGGTGATCTCTTAACCTATATACGTAACGAAGAAAATGTAAGTATAGTTGTCTGCCTTCTCTTTAACCCTTTCACCACTGTAGACCATAATGGACTCATCCAGATCAATGTATGGTAGAGTCTACTAAAGTTACCTAGGGGTGAAAGGGTTAAGTGACCTTACATAACTGCAACAACTTAATTAAATGTTACTACCTCTGTCTCGGTCTCTTATACTTTGACTAAAATGTAAATAAATCTCTTTGTCCTCTTATCGTATACTGTATACTTATTTAAGCACACTCAAAACTTAGTACATTATCAAACACCCACAATATATGCAATAGAAATCTATATAGTTGCAGAATATAGAGCAGTCATAATTAGTGTATTATTTCAAGGATGAAAGCACTGAAATAAGTTTACCACTAATGTATGTATGTTAGCAATATACATACACAAAGATCAAAGTCGCTATACCTTCTCTTAGCCTATTTACACAAAGACCACATTGTTAGTCTCTACCTTCTCTTAGCCTATTTACACAAAGACCACATTGTAAGTCTCTATCTTCTCTTAGCCTATTTACACAAAGACCAAATTGTTAGTCTCTACCTTCTCTTAGCCTATTTACACAAAACCAAATTGTAAGTCTCCACCTTCTCTTAGCCTATTTACACAAAGACCAAATTGTAAGTCTCTATCTTCTCTTAGCCTATTTACACAGAGACAACATTGTAAGTCCCTACCTTCTCTTAGCCTATTTACACAAAGACCACATTGTAAGTCTCTACCTTCTCTTAGCCTATTTACACAAAGACCACATTGTAAGTCTCTACCTTCTCTTAGCCTATTTACACAAAGACCACATTGTAAGTCTCCACCTTCTCTTAGCCTATTTACACAAAGACCACATTGTAAGTCTCCACCTTCTCTTAGCCTATTTACACAAAGACCACATTGTAAGTCTCCACCTTCTCTTAGCCTATTTACACAAAGACCACATTGTAAGTCTCCACCTTCTCTTAGCCTATTTACACAAAGACCACATTGTAAGTCTCCACCTTCTCTTAGCCTATTTACACAAAGACCACATTGTAAGTCTCCACCTTCTCTTAGCCTATTTACACAAAGACCACATTGTAAGTCTCCACCTTCTCTTAGCCTATTTACACAAAGACCACATTGTAAGTCTCCACCTTCTCTTAGCCTATTTACACAAAGACCACATTGTAAGTCTCCACCTTCTCTTAGCCTATTTACACAAAGACCACATTGTAAGTCTCCACCTTCTCTTAGCCTATTTACACAAAGACCACATTGTAAGTCTCCACCTTCTCTTAGCCTATTTACACAAAGACCACATTGTAAGTCTCCACCTTCTCTTAGCCTATTTACACAAAGACCACATTGTAAGTCTCCACCTTCTCTTAGCCTATTTACACAAAGACCACATTGTAAGTCTCCACCTTCTCTTAGCCTATTTACACAAAGACCACATTGTAAGTCTCCACCTTCTCTTAGCCTATTTACACAAAGACCACATTGTAAGTCTCCACCTTCTCTTAGCCTATTTACACAAAGACCACATTGTAAGTCTCCACCTTCTCTTAGCCTATTTACACAAAGACCACATTGTAAGTCTCCACCTTCTCTTAGCCTATTTACACAAAGACCACATTGTAAGTCTCCACCTTCTCTTAGCCTATTTACACAAAGACCACATTGTAAGTCTCCACCTTCTCTTAGCCTATTTACACAAAGACCACATTGTAAGTCTCCACCTTCTCTTAGCCTATTTACACAAAGACCACATTGTAAGTCTCCACCTTCTCTTAGCCTATTTACACAAAGACCACATTGTAAGTCTCCACCTTCTCTTAGCCTATTTACACAAAGACCACATTGTAAGTCTCCACCTTCTCTTAGCCTATTTACACAAAGACCACATTGTAAGTCTCCACCTTCTCTTAGCCTATTTACACAAAGACCACATTGTAAGTCTCCACCTTCTCTTAGCCTATTTACACAAAGACCACATTGTAAGTCTCCACCTTCTCTTAGCCTATTTACACAAAGACCACATTGTAAGTCTCCACCTTCTCTTAGCCTATTTACACAAAGACCACATTGTAAGTCTCCACCTTCTCTTAGCCTATTTACACAAAGACCACATTGTAAGTCTCCACCTTCTCTTAGCCTATTTACACAAAGACCACATTGTAAGTCTCCACCTTCTCTTAGCCTATTTACACAAAGACCACATTGTAAGTCTCCACCTTCTCTTAGCCTATTTACACAAAGACCACATTGTAAGTCTCCACCTTCTCTTAGCCTATTTACACAAAGACCACATTGTAAGTCTCCACCTTCTCTTAGCCTATTTACACAAAGACCACATTGTAAGTCTCCACCTTCTCTTAGCCTATTTACACAAAGACCACATTGTAAGTCTCCACCTTCTCTTAGCCTATTTACACAAAGACCACATTGTAAGTCTCCACCTTCTCTTAGCCTATTTACACAAAGACCACATTGTAAGTCTCCACCTTCTCTTAGCCTATTTACACAAAGACCACATTGTAAGTCTCCACCTTCTCTTAGCCTATTTACACAAAGACCACATTGTAAGTCTCCACCTTCTCTTAGCCTATTTACACAAAGACCACATTGTAAGTCTCCACCTTCTCTTAGCCTATTTACACAAAGACCACATTGTAAGTCTCCACCTTCTCTTAGCCTATTTACACAAAGACCACATTGTAAGTCTCCACCTTCTCTTAGCCTATTTACACAAAGACCACATTGTAAGTCTCCACCTTCTCTTAGCCTATTTACACAAAGACCACATTGTAAGTCTCCACCTTCTCTTAGCCTATTTACACAAAGACCACATTGTAAGTCTCCACCTTCTCTTAGCCTATTTACACAAAGACCACATTGTAAGTCTCCACCTTCTCTTAGCCTATTTACACAAAGACCACATTGTAAGTCTCCACCTTCTCTTAGCCTATTTACACAAAGACCACATTGTAAGTCTCCACCTTCTCTTAGCCTATTTACACAAAGACCACATTGTAAGTCTCCACCTTCTCTTAGCCTATTTACACAAAGACCACATTGTAAGTCTCCACCTTCTCTTAGCCTATTTACACAAAGACCACATTGTAAGTCTCCACCTTCTCTTAGCCTATTTACACAAAGACCACATTGTAAGTCTCCACCTTCTCTTAGCCTATTTACACAAAGACCACATTGTAAGTCTCCACCTTCTCTTAGCCTATTTACACAAAGACCACATTGTAAGTCTCCACCTTCTCTTAGCCTATTTACACAAAGACCACATTGTAAGTCTCCACCTTCTCTTAGCCTATTTACACAAAGACCACATTGTAAGTCTCCACCTTCTCTTAGCCTATTTACACAAAGACCACATTGTAAGTCTCCACCTTCTCTTAGCCTATTTACACAAAGACCACATTGTAAGTCTCCACCTTCTCTTAGCCTATTTACACAAAGACCACATTGTAAGTCTCCACCTTCTCTTAGCCTATTTACACAAAGACCACATTGTAAGTCTCCACCTTCTCTTAGCCTATTTACACAAAGACCACATTGTAAGTCTCCACCTTCTCTTAGCCTATTTACACAAAGACCACATTGTAAGTCTCCACCTTCTCTTAGCCTATTTACACAAAGACCACATTGTAAGTCTCCACCTTCTCTTAGCCTATTTACACAAAGACCACATTGTAAGTCTCCACCTTCTCTTAGCCTATTTACACAAAGACCACATTGTAAGTCTCCACCTTCTCTTAGCCTATTTACACAAAGACCACATTGTAAGTCTCCACCTTCTCTTAGCCTATTTACACAAAGACCACATTGTAAGTCTCCACCTTCTCTTAGCCTATTTACACAAAGACCACATTGTAAGTCTCCACCTTCTCTTAGCCTATTTACACAAAGACCACATTGTAAGTCTCCACCTTCTCTTAGCCTATTTACACAAAGACCACATTGTAAGTCTCCACCTTCTCTTAGCCTATTTACACAAAGACCACATTGTAAGTCTCCACCTTCTCTTAGCCTATTTACACAAAGACCACATTGTAAGTCTCCACCTTCTCTTAGCCTATTTACACAAAGACCACATTGTAAGTCTCCACCTTCTCTTAGCCTATTTACACAAAGACCACATTGTAAGTCTCCACCTTCTCTTAGCCTATTTACACAAAGACCACATTGTAAGTCTCCACCTTCTCTTAGCCTATTTACACAAAGACCACATTGTAAGTCTCCACCTTCTCTTAGCCTATTTACACAAAGACCACATTGTAAGTCTCCACCTTCTCTTAGCCTATTTACACAAAGACCACATTGTAAGTCTCCACCTTCTCTTAGCCTATTTACACAAAGACCACATTGTAAGTCTCCACCTTCTCTTAGCCTATTTACACAAAGACCACATTGTAAGTCTCCACCTTCTCTTAGCCTATTTACACAAAGACCACATTGTAAGTCTCCACCTTCTCTTAGCCTATTTACACAAAGACCACATTGTAAGTCTCCACCTTCTCTTAGCCTATTTACACAAAGACCACATTGTAAGTCTCCACCTTCTCTTAGCCTATTTACACAAAGACCACATTGTAAGTCTCCACCTTCTCTTAGCCTATTTACACAAAGACCACATTGTAAGTCTCCACCTTCTCTTAGCCTATTTACACAAAGACCACATTGTAAGTCTCCACCTTCTCTTAGCCTATTTACACAAAGACCACATTGTAAGTCTCCACCTTCTCTTAGCCTATTTACACAAAGACCACATTGTAAGTCTCCACCTTCTCTTAGCCTATTTACACAAAGACCACATTGTAAGTCTCCACCTTCTCTTAGCCTATTTACACAAAGACCACATTGTAAGTCTCCACCTTCTCTTAGCCTATTTACACAAAGACCACATTGTAAGTCTCCACCTTCTCTTAGCCTATTTACACAAAGACCACATTGTAAGTCTCCACCTTCTCTTAGCCTATTTACACAAAGACCACATTGTAAGTCTCCACCTTCTCTTAGCCTATTTACACAAAGACCACATTGTATACAGTATATGTCTGTGTGGGTTGTTATGGGTGTCAGGTTGTCGTCAGGTGTGAAGTTACACTGTACATTTTACATGTACCTAATGTATAAGTAAAGAAGTAACTGCAACAGTGCAAACACTATTTTTTTGTTAAATTTTTGAGACATTCCAACCCCTTGTCATGAGCACTAAACAATTAATCACACAAAGATACAGAACAGTGGAACCCTAGATATATAAACAAAACAGTTTTTGGTAATGTCAGTATAATATGTTATCCCTTCCTGATATTACATTTAGGTTATGATATTTATTATGAACCTTTTCACCCCTATATAACTAGTAGACTCTACCATGCACTGATCTGGATCAATCCATTAAAGTCTACAGTGGTGAAAGGGTTAGACAGTACAATTTCTTCAGGACCAATTATGTATGTTACAGTAGTTTTATTTTTGGTTAGGTAAAAGGAGTTCTTGATTACGAAAAATATTTTATTTTTCTTTACTCATAAAACCCTGAACTGAAAATTTTATTTTCAATTCAGAATCCAACTATAAAAGACTTGATTGTGTATGGAATAGACATAGCACAGGGAATGGACTATCTCTCCGGACTTAAGTTTGTTCACAGAGATCTGGCCGCCAGAAACTGTATGTAAGTATGAAGCGGTTCGGCCCCACAAACACCTGAAAACCAAAGTAGAGTGATTTATGCCATATGTATGCTTGTACTAAAAGTCCCTCCTTTGTAGGAGAACCCTTAATATTGAGGTGATAACACGGCCCTCTCTGACACTCCCCAATCACCGTCACCGCTCCGTGGTGATTTTAGGGATTACTATTTACAAACACAACCACACTCCGACACCAGCTAGTAGGGATTGATGGTAGGACTGCTTTTCATTGATGGAGTTAGCCATAGTGCATGGAGAGAACCTCATGGTGTCGCATGAGAGATAAGGCTGGGCTCTATGACCAATCTATCAATCATTCAACTTTATTTCTCTTGACAAAATTATAAAATATACAGAGAAAGCATATTTACAACAGTATACAATATCAAACGTAATTAATATGGGTGACAAATTATGATATTTTTTAAAATAAAATTTGACGTTTAAATTTACATAAATTTCTTAAAATTTAAACATCAAAACACTGACATTGGTCTTCGGTCCACTAGTGGCTACGCATCAATGAACATCTAGTACAGAGTGTTAGACCACTGTGCCACCAGAACACCCATATTTTGAAACCAAAACCAAAACCAAAATCTATGTTGTGTTCACATGTGTTTCAAAGGTTTTTCCACAAAAAAAATGTCTTGCCACCTAGTTTATGAATACCATTATAGTATTTGATGGAAGCTGTGGCTTCCTACTACTATGACCATCACATTCCTGGCATTCCTCTCTGCCTCTCGGTGATATCAATTGGTGAGCAGATAGTGTGCCTTTTTACAAAAATGTGTAAGATAATCAAGTTCAGTCCCTTGTTTAAGCTGTCATACCCTGGCCTAGGGGTGACAGAGATATCTTGAACAGGTAAAACGGGAAACCATACATTCAATCAAAAGTTGGAGAAAACGTAATCATTGGTCATATCGTCGTATTAATGCCATTCATTAAACATTGCTGAGCTGTGTTCTTTTGGAACCTTCATTAAAGTGATCTTCCTCACATAATTCTATCCCCGCTGTTTAACAAAGTCACTTGTAAAAAACATCATACTTTGGGTTGAAATATCATGTTTTTACATCATCTTTATTTAACTCATTTACCCCTGAAATTTCATAATGCACTATTGCAACCTTTGAACTGGAAGAGCTCGAATGAGTCTTCAGGGGTGAATGAGTTAAATCATTTTCTGTAAACTGTACTACTATAGTAGTAGCTTATCTTTGAGGCACTGACTGCTAGGCTTATGATACTGATAACCATATCTATGTTTGTAGGTTGGATGAGAACTTTAAGGCCCTAGGAGCTGACTTTGGTCTGTCCAGGCTTATGATTCTGATAACCATATCTATGTTTTTAGGTTGTATGAGAACTTTAAGGCCCTAGTAGCTGACTTTGGTCCGTCCAGGCTTATGATACTGATAACCATATCTAGGTTTGTAGGTTGGATGAGAACTTTAAGACACTAGTAGCTGACTTTGGTCTGTCCAGGCTTATGATACTGATAACCATATCTAGGTTTGTAGGTTGGATGAGAACTTTAAGGCCCTAGTAGCTGACTTTGGTCCGTCCAGGCTTATGATACTGATAACCATATCTGTGTTTGTAGGTTGGATGAGAATTTGTAGGCCCTAGCAGCTGACTTTGGTCTGTCCAGGCTTATGATACTGATAACCATATCTAGGTTTGTAGGTTGGATGAGAACTTTAAGGCCCTAGTAGCTGACTTTGGTCTGTCCAGGGATATCTATGAGCGGGACTACTACAGCAGTGACAACAAAAAGAGTAAACTACCGGTCAAGTGGATGGCCCCAGAATGTCTCGAGAAGGGCAACTATAACTCAAAGTCAGATGTGGTCAGTGGGATGTTTATGTGCAAAAACATGTGTTTGTTGCTGTACCCTCTATCACAAAGAATATAATGTATATTCAGTATTAGATCAATATTTCTGGAGAGCACAAAAAATACTGAAAGAGCTTTCTTTTGACCTTCTCACTCATGGAAAGACAATCAGTATAAAAAAATATTTCAAGCAGCATTTGTTGAGACATTCTTGTTTGAACTTTTAATAAGCAATGATGATAAATTATAATCCTCTATAAATGTTTGATTTAAGTTTCTTATGTTCAATTGTGCCTTTATTTTCCCAGTGGTCCTTTGGTATCTGCCTGTGGGAGCTAATGACAAGGGGAGTTAACCCTTACCCAGAGGTCGATAACTGGGACGTGTTGAGATACATCAAGGCGGGTAGAAGGATGCCACAGCCTCCATTCTGTCCCGATAGTCTGTAAGTAAGCTAAAGGCCTACCTGTTAACTGCATTATAGCAATTCAATAAAAGAAGCTCTATTTAATCATTTAAAAATGTGTTTTACCTGGGTCGCATTTGCATATCCTGGTTGAAATGGTTCAGGTGGCACAGAAATATTCCTCAATAACGAACACACTTGACCGAAATGTAGGCAGATCTAAAAAATGCACAGTTTGGAAGTTAAGTAAAATAAATCACTATATTCAAGAATAATGTTTCCTTCTTTCACGCTTCCAATAAATTGTATAACATATCCTAAAATTTTCATATTAAATTAACCTATAGTCAGCATTTTAGTTTCAGTGAGGCAGGCCTGGACCCCTGGATATACACTCAGCCTTGGTTCAGATCTGAGCATGTTGTTTTCTTTTCAGATATAGCTGGATGAATCGGTTGAACCAGATTTACACATAACAGATCTGTGCATACAAATGCATTTTAGGGTCCTTTTCACAGAACACCCAGATATATATATCGTTCACCTTCTGTCTCATGAAAAATTTAATTTATTTCAGATACAAAATCATGAAAAAGTGCTGGATGTTTAACCCCAGTGAGCGTCCCACCTTCTCAGAACTGGCTCATGAGGTACGTGAGATGGTCACTATTTTACAACATCAGATGAGACAGGGACAGAAGCGGAGTAACATACAAAGTACTTACGTTAACGTAGAAACTGCCACTGACTATCACTATGGCGACGCCAGCCAGTCGGCCATCATGACACCTGATGCCACGGAGCATGACATTGAACCAACAGAACCGAACACTACCGAGCCATCAGAACCAAACACTACCATAGCATAGTCCCAACGCTCAATAACCATACTACCTAGGTAGCTACATGATCATACCATTAAAAATGTTCTTACCATTTAGATAGAATTTAATATGTATGTCTTCATTGTGTCATAGATTGTTTTGTGGCATCAAATGCCTGGACTGGAAATATTCAGGAAGTATGTGTGTAAAATTGGCAATGCCTGTCTGGAGCTATGTGGACTGTTTGGTGCTGAATCTGTCCTGGTGAAATACATGTATCACTTCATTGCTGTCTGTCCCATTTCTGTTATGGAGGTGATGTTTGATTATTGTTTTAATAGATAAAATGTCTGTTTGCAAATGAAACCTTAGCCTATGAACACCTTTTTAGTTATGATATCATTCTGCAAAATTTGAAATAAAATGAACGGGAGGGGGGGGGGACTTTTTGAATATACCAGCCTTTTCTCAAAATTCAAGACTGTGTTCATGTTCATACACACCTTTAACCCTTTCACCCCTATGCAACTTTAGTAGACTCTACCATGCATTGATCTGGACGAGTCCATTATGGTCTACAGTGTTGAAGGGGTTAATTAACTGTGTTGAATAGTAAGCTGGACAACTTTGGGTTTTTATCTTCTCAAAAACGTTTTAATTTAATTGACTGAAGTAGAATATTTTTAGCAACAAATTTGGGGACTGGGAAAAGAGTGTCATATTGTCATGGGTTCAAGTCATGAAGGTGAGGTTAAAGGTTAAAGTTCACCACAAGAAACCTTCTTAATCTGTGATAACATCTGCTTTCAAATCTGTGAAAATTGGTTAAAACTGATTCTCCAAAAATCTTATTTGCAACATAATTATGAAATAGACGGCAAATGAATCATCTCCATGACAACATCTATGTTAAGTTAAGAAGGTGTTGTAATTAGAGATATTGTTGTTTTTACATTGTTGATATATTTTATGAAAATGTAAAATTTTATTCCCAAGGGTAACCAACACTTTACAAAAATTGCTTTATATACACACAGATACACAGATTTATTCTGACTGTAGGAAATTGTACACTTTCCTCTGCTGTCAGCTCAGTTATATATATGCAGAACACATTCCAAGATGTATGGAGGAGGTATAGTAATTTACAAGGAACTCTTTTGTAAGACACCAGTAAAATGTACTATGTCACCCTGTAAGACAATGTTAGGGAGATATGTTTGTATAGTTATTACATGACAAACTGTTTGTGAAGATGACCATGTAGAATGAGTGATTGACTCACTTCTATTTTTGGACATATCATTTTTGTAACATTCTTCGTGATCATTAAAAGTGCTGCACAAAAATTGTGTGTACATTTTTCAGGACAAAACGCTGAAAAATAAACAGTTCTTGAAGGACAGTTTGAATGGAAGGTCAGGATGGTGTCTTCTGATAATTCAGAATGCTTTTATTATTTTCTGCAAAAAAATATAAAAATAAGTAGCTTTACTTAAATTTATTTAAAAAAAGATGTTAGTATTAAATAGTTTCTAATTAAATAAAACTCATTATTGATGCTCAAACAAATTTCATACTAGTATTCAAGGTCAACCAACAGTAATACATGAATGAATATGCATAAAATATAGCTTTTCTGTAAGGTTATATAGCTTTATAATCATTATTATAGGATTAATAATTCAACTTAAATTGAGGTTGTATAGAAATGGATTAATGTACAAATTTAATCATATTTAATTTACTCACAAATTCTGGTAATCAAGTTAAATGCATGATCGGTAATTAATTTGCGAATATTTTATACAATGTATGTAGAAGTATATATATATATATTTTTTTTTTAAATATTTTGTTTCCATCTACATAAAGACTATATAATTTTGTTGTGTACCAACATATAATTAATATATTTAATGAAGGTCAAGGTCAATGTCCTGTGGAGGAAAGGTCACACTCTTTTCCTTGGATGTTCGTGAATCGGAGAATAAAGGGCAGATAATTTACCAGCATACTGATCATACTTTGCAATGTATAGTTATGTTTCAAAGTCTTCTTATGTGATTTCTAGTCCTTTATCATCAAAATATTAAGGAAGGTTCTTAAACATACATTAATCAATGACCATTGCTGGTTCTGATTTCTTTAATAGTTTGTTATCAAGATGTTCGATCCTACTTCAAATATTTTGAAACACTTACCAAAGTCAAATTATATGTTTCACATGCATTCTTTCAAATTCTGATGTAATCAAATTGTAATATTTGGACATAACCAGGTCATGCTACAAAGCTTGTCAAGATTTTCATGGCCTTTCTGAACTTTTCAAATGAGCAAGCTATAGGTAGGCTGACCAAAACCCATTGGTCAGTCTTAATCAATTTGTACCATTTATCTACAATTAAAGTCCCGCTTCACGTAGTAGTCTATGTGTAGAACCATGTCAAAATTCTACAACAGACGTTTACCAAATCAATTGAGGGATGTGCAATGTTGTAATGTTTTGTTTTAAATGTATGCCAGGTAACCAGCTTATGATAATATGTGTAGGCATAGCTATGAACTTTACAATCAAGATAGAAATACCAGAACTAGACTTAGACTTACCACCTGGAAAACAGCTTAATGAAAAGACCTAAGCTATCGGTGTATGCATACACATGCATGAGGTAAGAATTTGGACTGAATATCCCATTTCTATATACATGTAAGTCAGATTATATATGTAAAAACAATCTTAACTCATTCACCCCTGAAATTTCATAATGAACTATTCCAACCTTTGAATTGGAAGAGTTAAAATGTGGTGTCTTCAGGGGTGAATGAGTTAGACATATGTATCAAACAGTGTATGGTCACAATACATGGATAGCTGATTTCATAATCATTAGGTGGTCTAGAGACGGGAATGTCTTATATAGACCGAATTAAGACACTCAGGAATCCTCGATCACCTTAATTATGTAACACTGGCACATTAACATACTGGAGGTGTCAAATGACATCAAACAATCCTTACATTTGACATTTGTTACTTACGTTATGAATTGTTGATCAGTTATACAATTTTCTTAGAGTAACCTTTACTAATGATAAGTATTTACTAAGTTTATGGTTATCAAGGTGAACAGTAAAAGTATGTATGATATAATTATAAAGATATATTAATCATAATATAAAAAATGGGTTTTTCAGAAAAGGATAATCATGCATTGTATTCATAGCAAGACTTTTTTTAATCATGACAATTATTTTTCAAAATTATTGTTAACTATAATTAGATAAATACCTATAATATATGTAGGTTCCCAATGTTACATACATTTTAATCTAGAAACTTCTCCCTCCATGTGTAAATGATTGATATTTTTTTCTCAGTCATTCCATTATTCGTTCATGTATTTGAAATATATTTGTATGACCAAAGTATGTGTATACATATCAATTCAGAGGTACAGCTGCCTAGTGTACCATTTTATGTGTTTTGGTTATGAATTACCTCCCTTTGAAATTTCAATATGTCAGTCGCCTTAATTGGTCATTACCACAACTGATAAAGTGATAAGGAAGAGGGTAATTAACTCCTATAGACAGGAACAGAGGGACCTGAGAACTTGTTAGAGCTTTATTTGGTCCAAATTTAGATTCTTAGAGTAGTTTTACATCTTTCTTTTTTTTTTATCAAATTTTCAGGAAAAATGCCACCTCCAATGATGGTACAGGACTCGTTTATACCATAATTGATTGGGGTTGGCATTTTCACTGAAATTGATCTTAGTCCCGAAAACATGTAAAATTACTCTGAACACCTCAGTTTCAGTCCAAAGATAGCTGTAAGAAATTTTCAGGTCCCTGTGGACAGGAAAACCTAATTTTGGGAGTGTCCAGATTTTTAGTGACACACTAGATTTTTTACGGCTCATTAGACTAAGAACTTAATGTGATATATTTGTTTATACTTGAACATTCCATGATTGGTACATTAATTTGAAATAAACATACACATATTTGTGATTGAAGTATGTAAATACCGCTATAAGGCCTTTTATGGTGAAGAATCCCCATACCACTGCCAAAAAATGTAACTATGCCTTAGAAATGTATTTTTCAGGCATGCCTATAGCTTTGATTAGTCATTTTTGAAAAGAGAAGTATACCTTGCAGGACTTGTTTGAAAACATAATGAAGATTAGATAAACAAAATATAATTAACAAACGTGTTCTGTGGGGCCAGACCGGATTTGAATTCTGGACTTCAGATTGTTGCTGAAACCGATTGAGCTACCTGGACAACGGAAATGTACGAGCCCAAATTAAATGTGCTACAGTTCTATCTAAACAGAAGTTCAGGGGGCGGTTACTGTATATAAGAAAACTGCAGGGCGGTTGGACAGAGATCCTTAAGGACTGGCAGATAAACATATCATTATGGTTATAATTGTACCATCGACACTATTTATGGTACAGTAGCTTTGGGTGGGGACAGTGAATTGAATTTCCTCTGAATAACTTGCTGTTTATAAACCTCCTATATTATAGTTTTTTTATAAGTTTCAAAATTAGTTTTCATTGCTGTATCTGAGCAAAAGATATTTGATGGCAGCTTTCTTTGACTTCTAAAAATGTAAATATTAACTCCTGATGATAGTGACATACATATTCAGTATATGAACATATGTTTTCACTTCGGACAAACGACAAATTTTCTAGGGATAAAATGACATCTATCTCTCCCTGTGTTCCATACATACCTCTCTAATGAGAATACAGAATGCTGTGAACCCTGGGGGAGGTTGCAAAAACGTTGTTTTATTATTATTCTTTAATTTGAAGATTTTCATATGTCTTCTTCTTAGATCAACTAATGAAATTGTTTTTATTGATGAATGTGCAAGGTATCTTCCTCTGTTTATAGGATTTCCTTATCATACCATTGTTTTTCATCATTTCAAAAGTTCACAAGTCTTTTTGATACATTAAAAATATTGTTTTGTAACAGGATGGGGTGTTTTGTTACTTTTATCTAATGTTTTTACAATATGCTCTATAAAACAGAGAAATAAAAGACATTAAAATGGGAACACATGATACATATTTTGTTTTAAAAACATGATTTGCTCACGTTTTATGTCTGCATTTAAGATAATATCCATTTTTTATACAATTCTTGTAACTATATTGTGGTGCTACTTAAAACATATAGATATTGAGGTATAGTTCCAAAATGTACATGTAAACATTAGGCATCGAAAATTGGTGGTATGTTAGAGTCGCATGTAACTATGGAGTCTGTAGTAAAAATGGTGTGAAATAAAAATGATAAATAATCATTCTTGCTTCATATTTAAAATATATTAAGTATATTTCTTTTATAACAATTATGAAACAAGTTTTATAACTTATATTGATCACTCTTATTGGCCCGGGTAGAAGCACACAGGTGGGTCTTAATGTGGGAGGAAACCGGAGTACCCAGTCGGCCAGGTACATTTTCACGTCCGATAAGGGAATTGAACCCCGGTGAAGGGCAAGTGCGTTATAATATGATAAACATTCACTGTGTATAACTATTTGTTCATTATAATAACAAACTGTATTTAGATGACATTTTTTAAATAAATAAAACATAAATATCTTTGTTGCAAGTGATTCTGTGTTTATATTCAACTGTGTTGTACAATAACATATACATTTTATAGCTGTTTTACATAGCTGTGTAGTAAAACCTATTGGTTTATATTAGAATTTTAAGAGGAAACATAATTTACAGAACAAGACATGGGAGATGGACGAAGACAACACCCCGTGGAGAAATATACAGAACGAGTACAGTCGGTCGGGAAAGAATAAATATGTCAAAGTACAGTATGATGTAACATCACGTGAACAGTATGTTCTGTAGTACGAAATGTAAATGGTAAAGATATCTATTAACATATTTGCCAAAATTTAATCATTTCTTCCACCTGTGTGTGACAGAATGGGCTATAGTACTCCTAATATACTCTTAATGCAAGTCGGTAGCTGACAGAATGGGCTATAGTAGTCGTGATATACTCTTAAAGCAAGGCGGTAGCTGTCAGAATGGGTTATATAGTACTCGTAATATACTCTTAAAGCAAGTCGGTAGCTGACGGAATGGGCTATAGTAGTCGTGATATGCTCTTAAAGCAAGTCGGTAGCTGTCAGAATGGGTTATAGTACTCGTAATATACTCTCAAACCAAGTCGGTAGCTGTCAGAATGGATTATAGTACTCGTAATATACTCTCAAACCAAGTCGGTAGCTGCCAGAATGGGTTATAGTAGTCGTAATATACTCTCAAACCAAGTCGGTAGCTGACAGAATTTGAAAACAAACGCTGTTATCTCAAAAATATGAATGTAGGATAGAAATAATAAATAACATTGTCACCAAAAAACAGACAAGTTCTTAAAGTAAGTTCATGACGAAACTTCAACAGAACCTGAGGAGATATCAAAACAAAACGAACGGCTTTAATTATTAACTGCGTTGATTTTGGTATCTGGAAAATGCAAACATCATGTTATAATTAAATGGTTAGATAGAATTCAGAAAGTACCATATACGGAACCTTTGTGTTCTGATATTTACCTGAACATGTTGCAAACTGCAGTAGAACAATGCAATTCCCATGCCTGGATACATGTTTAATAGGTTATGTAAGACATACCCATGTATTTCTATTAACTATGACTAGTATACTTATCATAATTATTCGGGAACTTTGGCAACAATAAATACCATACATTTTAGTCTGGGACAAACAAAACAATAAAAGTGAGTTAAGCCCCGGCCACACTAAACGTACCATTCCTGATACCTTTGCAAGAGTTAAACTCACGGTCATTCACAAAAATTAAATATTGCAATTTTAACTTCAGGACAATAAGAACATGGAACAGTTTCCCACAGAGAGCTATAGACTCAACTACAATTAAAGAACTCGAGGTCAATTTAGATGAACACTGGAAAAATATAGATATGAAATATGATCACTTGGCAAATCTATATGTTTTTGTTAAATATACGTTTAACACGCGTAACACCATCATCCCGAGGAATCGTACGTATACTGTAGTATATACCATCTTCCCGAGGAATCGTACGTATACTGTAGTATAAACCATCATGTCGAGGAATCGTACGTATACTCTAGTATATACCATCATGTCGAGGAATCGTCCGTATACTGTAGTATATACCATCATGTCGAGGAGTCGTACGTATACTGTAGTATATACCATCAGCCCGAGGAATCGTACGTATACTGTAGTATATCCCATCATGTCGAGGAATCGTACGTATACTGTAGGATATACCATCATGTCGAGGAATCGTACGTATACTGTAGGATATACCATCATGTCGAGGAATCGTACGTATAGTGTAGTATATACCATCATGTCGAGGAATCGTCCGTATACTGTAGTATATACCATCATGTCGAGGAGTCGTACGTATACTGTAGTATATACCATCAGCCCGAGGAATCGTACGTATACTGTAGTATAAACCATCATGTCGAGGAATCGTACGTATACTCTAGTATATACCATCATCCCGAGGAATCGTACGTATTCTGTAGTATATACCATCATGTCGAGGAATCGTACGTATAGTGTAGTATATACCATCATGTCGAGGAATCGTAAGTATACTGTAGCATATACCATCATGTCGAGGAATCGTACGTATACTCTAGTATATACCATCATCCCGAGGAATCGTACGTATTCTGTAGTATATACCATCATGTCGAGGAATCGTACGTATACTCTAGTATATACCATCATCCCGAGGAATCGTACGTATACTCTAGTATATACCATCATCCCGAGGAATCGTACGTATACTATAGTATATACCATCATGTCGAGGAATCGTCCGTATACTGTAGTATATACCATCATGTCGAGGACTCGTACGTATACTGTAGTATATACCATCATCTCGAGGAATCGTACGTATACTGTAGTATATACCCTCGTGTCGAGGAATCGTACGTATACTGTAGGATATACCATCATGTCGAGGAATCGTACGTATAGTGTAGTATATACCATCATGTCGAGGAATCGTCCGTATACTGTAGTATATACCATCATGTCGAGGACTCGTACGTATACTGTAGTATATACCATCAGCCCGAGGAATCGTACGTATACTGTAGTATAAACCATCATGTCGAGGAATCGTACGTATACTGGAGTATATACCATCATCCCGAGGAATCGTACGTATACTGTAGGATATACCATCATCCCGAGGAATCGTACGTATTCTGTAGTATATACCATCATGTCGAGGAATAGTAGGTATACTGTAGTATATACCATCGTGTCGAAGAATCTTACGTATACTGTAGTATATACCATCGTGTCGAGGAATCGTATGTATACTGTAGTATATACCATCGTGTCGAAGAATCTTACGTATACTGTAGTATATACCATCATGTCTAGGAATCGTACGTATCCTGTAGTATATACCATCATGTCGAGGAATCGTACGTATACTGTAGTATATACCATCGTATGGTATTGCCTCTTTATATCCCTACCACGTTCAGATGGCATTCAAATAAGCTGTGAACATTATTACAACGTCATAATTGTTACAGTGGATAACACTGACCCGACTTCTGTTCTATTCATTCAACACGCATATACGACAAAAACATTATTTGAACTAAGTGCTGAGTTATGATAAGTGTATTTGAATTTTCTTTGAAATAAACGGATTCTTAAATGGTTAATATAAATATTTACTTTTTAGTTGACATTCATAGGCAATATGAATGTGAATTGGGCAAATCCAACATGAAATGCTATAGCGCTTCATTGAATTCGCCTATTGCCTATGAATGTCAACTGAAATCAGTTCATTGCTTAACTTATGTTAGAGTCATATTTATATCCTCAAGTCTAAGTAAAATCTTGCTTTGATTTATTGCCCCATAATTGAGAATAATATACTGATCCTTTTCGAGCTACTGGGTACAAGATGTCTTTAAAGAGGAGCGTCATCTCTGTTATCATTTGTTATATTTGGCCCTAACTTCCGCCCAAAGTCTACCCAAGATTTTGCTACTGTAACCACTGATCGTGATAGTCTCCACGTCTTCTTGGATCGTCATTTGTTTATTGGCTTGCTGTTGTCGACCTTTGGAGTAGTTGATGCTATAATTCTATAGACGAAGTCGATCCAGCGTCATCTTTTATTGTCGAAAACTTGTGTTGATGTCGATGGTTGATGCTATCCAGTTCTTCGCAAAATAAGCTAGAGATTGTGTTATTCTGCTCTTAAAATCGGCTACAATTTAGCTGACAAGATAGACCTAACATTTTAATTCTATCATGTTATAGTTTATGGTTGGCCGAAGCTGTGCATTGGTGTTGACCTTTAACAGTTTGCTCTTTTCTTTGTTGATGTTAGACACAATCTAACAGCAACTCTCTTCTAAATCGTCTGTTTTAACATCCTAGCCCCTGTTGCTCAAACGTTGGTTAACTTTAACCAGTGGTTAGTGAAAAATTCAAATCGTTCCCAATAAGAAGCAAGTGCCGTCAAAGCAAAAGAAATCCTCAAAATACACCAACCTTCTTTGTCTCAACCAATCTATAGCAGTACAACGATACCTGATAGTCTTGATGTTGTTGTGTTCGTATTTAAAGTTTCCCTAACCACTAGTTAACTCTTAACCATTGAGCAACCGGGACGTTGTGTCAATGTGCAGGTAGGACAATAAATATATTCTGCCTTTATCTCTGTTTATCATTTCGTGGACTTTTCCCATGTCCAACGATACCTGATAGTCTTGATGTTGTTGTGTTCGTATTTAAAGTTTCCCTAACCACTAGTTAACTCTTAACCATTGAGCAACCGGGACGTTGTGTCAATGTGCAGGTAGGACAATAAATATAACGTCTACAAAGTCAAGATCTTCCAGTGAATGGTTCAAAGTCCAAACTATTACCTATACTGGGGTCGTGTTGTCGACTTCATCAATGTACTAGGAACAGATAACGGACAAGCTGTTGATTGTAATCAGCAATATTAACACTGAACAAAACATAATTTCAAGGGCTACATTGATGTTAAAACTAGAAGGACTTGCTATTGCGTTTGCCAAGCTTCGAATGTCAACGGATACCGGAGGAGGCGAAATGCTACACGTGCTTTAGTAGTCAAGAATATTGAAATTGTTTGAGAACGTTAATGATTTTTGATTTTGTATCGTTATCTACTGAATTCCAGAGACGAAAAATGACGTCATTTTTCACTCACGGTGCTTGGCAATTTTACATTTCTGCAGATTGGGTTGTAGTTGATATTCTGCCTTTATCTCTGTTTATCATTTCGTGGACTTTTCCCATGTGATTCAAAGTATAGGTTAATTATTTGAATTATCAATTGTATTTGACATTTTATGTTAAACTCAACAAGCAGTAAAGAATATATAAAAACACAGTGGTATTAAAGATATTTTTTATTCATTAAAATTGCCATTTAAATACATACATTTGTAAATGTCAATGTTATGAACAAATACGTGCTTCAGAGAAGAAACATAGGAGAAACGAAAATACTTCCTTGGTTCACATTTTTACTACTAAACTCGGGAGTTATTCTCCTTATAGTACAACCCCTACAATATGTATGATACTTGAGTATTTGATGCATGTATCTATATTTACATTTTACAACATGTTAAATAACCATGAACCACCTGCTTTATATTACATTAAAAGTGGAAAGAAAGCACAGATCTCTACTGAATTCAACAATATAGCAAAAGAAACTTTAAATCCCTTTAATATATCATTCTTTAAGATTAAAATGACAAAATAGAGCAAATATATCAGCAGGATTATGAAGGGTATCATCCTGGAGATGACTCACAAAACACCGGAATATCACCGGAACATCACCACCCCTATTTAACTGTCAAGTAAAATAGTATTTTCATCTGTCAGTTTCAATTGTACGTTTCACCGGAAATCAATCTTGATGCTCCCGTCATCACTGTACACAAAACGGGACAGTACCCAAAACAGGATAGTACCCAAAACGGGACAGTACCCCAAACAGGACAGTACCCAAAATAGGACAGTACCCAAAACAGGACAGTACCCAAAACAGGAGAGTACCCAAAACAGGACAGTCCCCAAAACGGGACAGTACCCCAAACAGGACAGTACCCAAAACGGGACAGTACTCAAAACAGGACAGTACCCCAAACAGGACAGAACCCAAAATAGGACAGTACCCAAAACAGGACAGTACCCAAAACAGGACAGTACCCAAAACAGGACAGTACCCAAAACAGGAAAGTACTCAAAACAGGACAGTACCCAAAACGGGACAGTACCCAAAACAGGACAGTACCCAAAACGGGACAGTACCCAAAACAGGACAGTACTCAAAACAGGACAGTACCCAAAACAGGACAGTACCCAAAACGGGACAGTACCCAAAACGGGACAGTACTCAAAACAGGACAGTACCCAAAACAGGACGGTACCCAAAACGTAACAGTACCCAAAACGGGACACTTGTAGCAAAACGTCCCAATAAACTGTCATGCTATTTAAAGAATTATTTTTAAGTATGCAGTTTTCACTTGATGATACTTTTATGACAATTTAACTGTACAACATGTTTTTTGGCTGCTGATTATCGTTACATTGACAATTTAAATGTAAGAAGATTTAAGTGCCGTGCGAGGATATCTTTTTTGATATCATTTTCAAAAAAGTCTATTTTATCAAAACAAACACTAGTTTGGAGAGGGAATTTAATCAGAACTCCATTTGACTCTAAAATATTTAAAGTATGTATATTTTTCTGCTGATATTGATCGTTTACCTCCCAATATAATATTAGCAAAATACCAAAACATTATAAACATCATATTGGTTAATTGGGGCTAGCTTTCTTTGTGCTGATTTTTTTCAAAGCGCATGCGTAGATGGCCTACCATAGCAAAAAAATGTGTTGCTACATGTATGCAGAAATAGCCAAAATATGGTGTTTATGACAGTTAGCATGCAAAAATGAAACCCTCCGCATGTGACATTCCTTTCGATGAGTAAACACTGGTGTGCCGATGTTTAAGCATGTCAGATATTTATTGTTTGGAGCATGCGGAGGCTTCCAAAAATTGAAGAGTATTTTGTTAATTTCCTTCCAAATGGCAAAATTTCAACCAAACGCGCAAAATGCTTGCTTATGTCTCTCTTTGTAATGCCATATCTCCTAAACCAGTTGTCGTATGATTTTGAAACTTTATATTTGCGTACTTCATTTATTCTAGATTACGAATATAACAACTATTTCTAAAACTCAGATGATTCCGGAAATGACCCTTTACGCCCCTAGTCCTTTCACACACATATAAGGACAAGAATGAGACCTTGTCCTCCAGATATTGGAATATTGTGACCTATTGACCTGCATTGATTTCGACATGTCACCAGTGCATAAGGAAAGACATATTCATTTTTGTGTGAAACAAGTTCAAACCTTTATTTCTATAAAGATTCACGAGAGGCAATTCAGAAGTGAATTGTACAAAATAGATAAATCCTAAATCAGTAAAATTCACAGAAACGCTTAACGCATTATGTTATAACCATCACCAAATCCATCCCGAATCCTCCACTGCACGTTTTTGATGCACAATCTCAGAGTAAAGACCAAACACGAAAGATAGAACAAACATTTGTTTTAAATATCTATAAAATCAAAAAGCATTTACAACTCATGGGCAAGACTTCAAACATCACATTTGTACATTAATACATTTCTATAAAAGTCAGTCATACATGGAAGTTAAAGTTTCACAATCTATAACATTGCTGATTGAATATAAACTTTTAGCTTGAATAATTAGGTTTATTAACTTTTAAACTATTTGATATTTATCAACATATGATTTAAATTCTGTTTATTTTTGACAACACTATATGATGCTGCCTGTGAAACTATTTCACAATATGCCAAGAATCAGTTTTTTCAATCTTTACTCTGAAAATAATATTGATTTCGTATTTCTTATGATCGTAAATAAGGTAGTAAATGTGACGTCAAAAATAATCGAGAGCCACACGACAATTCATTCTATAATGAGTCATCTCAACTTACACTTATTAAGTGTTGACCATAAACATACATATCATCCCTTGACAACATATAACAAGCTGATTTTATTAAGGATCTTTGTCACACTGCACTGTGGGTTTTTCCATGCATACAGTAGTATACACTTACTTTCTTTTTCTTTCAGATGAACTGTCGCACAGTTGGGGTTTCTTCCCCACATTAAGACGCCCTGCGCGCTAAAATCCTGGCCATCAAAAGTGATCAATATAGGAAGTAACATCTTGATTCGTAATTGTTGTAAAGTTTATATTTTACATAGCACAGTTGGGTCAGGACACTGCCGTTGCACACTCAGAACAATTGTTTTACAAATTGGTTTTCCGGGGTATCTTAGCTCCAGAACGTTTCTCGTGAAGAACTTCAACGTTGGACATCCTTTAATGTATCTGTGAAATTCAATTTTGCCTTTTCAGTCCCCGACTTCCTCGTAAACTCTGTGTTACTTTAATTAAACGTAACTAAAATTAAATCGTTTTGAGAAAGAAAACAATGTGTTCCATGTCAAGCTTCTAAATTATTTTAGCAAGTAGTATGTTTTTTAAACATTTTTTTCTTTTTAAGTACAAAAGAATAAGTTGAAGGTGTGCATACAATAAAATTTCATTTCGAACAAATCAGTTGTTCATCTTATTCATCACAAAAATGATACAAACAGTAAAGAGGTTGCTTCATGTATTTCACTAAGACATATTTAAGACCAAAAAGTCCACACACTCTGGGCAGGTATTGTCAAGCTTACACACATGTTTCCTGAACACATGTTTAAAACTTTAAAAAAAGTCCATGACATAATAAAAATATATACATTTTATAGCATTACAAAAGTTTAAAAAAAAAAATTACATTTGTATGGACTTATTACTAGTACGACTATTGAGCTCTGCGACTATGTCATGGTAGTGTTTGTTTCTGCTGGTGGAATGTGTTCTGAGGCATCAGTTGTCATGACGGCCGCCTGGCAGGCGTCGCCATAGTGATAATCGGTCGCAGTTTCTACATTCACGTAGGTACTTTGTATATCACTTCGCTGCTGTCCCTGTCTCATCTGATGCTGTAAAATAGTGACCATCTCACGTACTCCGTGAGACAGTTCTGAGAAGGTGGGACGATCATTGGGATTAAACATCCAGCACTTTTTCATGATTTTGTATCTGAAATAATAAGATACGAAACAGTGTTTGTATTTCATTATGTGAGGGCCAAAAGCTACAACAGGGCTGAAATTTAGTGATGTGTGGCTAGAGTGTTATGAAACAACTGATGTCGAACGTTGCAAGTAATTAAGGGTATTTTTCTGTAACAAAAGGACAACCCGGTATACAGAATCGACGTCATGCCATTATTAAGAACTAGAGTATAGTACTTTTATGATTTAAACATGGCTCAAGCATTTATTCGCTCAGAACTATTATTTGTGAAAATAAAGTAAACACAATTTTAAGTGGTTTAAATTAAGTTTTAATCGAGCTCTGTAATATAAACTTTATATTGCAGTTACATATTGACCTTTAGCTTACTTACAGACTATCGGGACAGAATGGAGGCTGTGGCATCCTTCTACCCGCCTTGATGTATCTCAACACGTCCCAGTTATCGACCTCTGGGTAAGGGTTAACTCCCCTTGTCATCAGCTCCCACAGGCAGATACCGTAGGACCACTGGAAAAACAAAATGCCAATCGGACATACTTAATTTGATGTTTAATATTTTTTGTCATAAGTGAATCGTCCATACACACGAAACCAGCTTTGTCTTCTCTCCGGATACGTTATAAATAGTTTCATACTAATTGATTAACGTAAGACACGCACGTGATTACACCAATACACTTTGGTAATGGATACAATGACACTGCTCTATAGTACACTCTATACGTCTTTCTAGGACTAATCGGTGGTGAAAGGGGCCACAAAGATGTAAATCCAAACCCATCTCAACTACTGTCGAAATGGAGGGTGAGTGAAACCCCTTATTTATATGCATTCCACCAATTAGGGAAACATAAGATAAAGTTTATACATTATGAACCGTGCCACTGCTCAAAAGAGATCACTGTATTCATCAAGGTTACGGTGAACCTTGGGGATAAGAAACCACCAGCAGAGTCGTACACCTTGCACCTTGCATTTTTGATAGACAATATTGTTAAAAACATTAATAATGTATACAAACATCCCACTGACCACATCAGACTTTGAGTTATAGTTGCCCTTCTCAAGACTCTCCGGGGCCATCCATTTGACCGGTAGTTTACTCTTTTTGTTGTCACTGCTGTAGTAGTCCCGCTCATAGATGTCCCTGGACAGACCAAAGTCAGCTACTAGGGCCTTAAAATTCTCATCCAACCTGCAAACGTACATGTACATTATATCACATTCAGTATCATTTGTTCATCAGTCAGGATGTTCCAATAAGTTTTTGTTTTTTTTAAAAAGGTCAACACAAGTACAGATACATATCTTAACCCTTGAAACCTCTTTTCGATATATTTTCTTTACATAGCGATAATTCAGTGAATATATCCCAATTTGATTCTACCTCACTGAAGGTTATAAAACAAAACATTTGCTCAGCGATGTTAAATGAATTACATATTATGCAAATCTATCGATGATAAACAGAGGAGGATGTAATACACGGCTTAGTATAATATCAACTGACAAAAGTCTCTGGTCATGAGAAAACCAAACGAGAAACAACACTAACGAATACAACAGATGCATCATTGCTTTTTTACCATTCAACAAAACAGGAAGTCTTCATGATGAATCAATTTTTAAATAAAAAAAAAAAGAATTTTATTGTTTAATGATCTTTTGCAAAAAATGCACTCTCTCCTAGGTAATGGTAGCGACAGTTTTCTAAAAGTTAACAAGCACACGACATTTGATAGCAAGAAAGTAACTAGATCTTCACCTGCCAAGTGTTCGTCAACAACTTAACGTACATTGTATAACTTGCACAAATGTTTTTACCGAAATAGATTTTCCGGCCACAAGACCTTTGCTAAAACTTTAAAAAAAAGTTTAACATGACCGCAGATATTTACTTACATACAGTTTCTGGCGGCCAGATCTCTGTGAACAAACTTAAGTCCAGAGAGGTAGTCCATTCCCTGTGCTATGTCTATTCCATACACAATCAAGTCTTTGATTGTTGGATTCTGAAACGAACATAAAAGGTAAACCACACCCTAAATTTTTAAGCAAAAGTTGCCTACCTTTTCGGAAATTCTGCTCCTATTCTCCGTGTACTTATTCAAAGGTCTCCATGTAAATCTTTGCTTTATTCGTATTTTGCCCTAATTTCATTGATAATGAGTTGGGATTATGGTTTTGCTTAACGCTTTGGTAATTTCTGGAGTTTTTTATTTTTATTTTGTTGTTGTTATTTTGAGAGAAAAAAATATCGAACCCCGATCAAAGCATGTTCCAAGTAGGTAGGTCAAAATCCCTCCAATCATACCTCTTGCCGAAGAAGTTAAAAATCTCTTTGCACGTACTTAACATGTTGTCTTTTGATTTTAAACTATTTCGGGTCTCGCTCTTTCGGCAAGGGGAGGCAACATTCGGCCCTTTAGACCATAACAACATACACATAGATCGCTGATTCTTAACATACACCAGGAGAAAAAGATAATGGTTTTTCAAAACATGACCTTAAACTTGCGTGTTTTTCATATATCTGGCACATTATGATTAATAATATGTCTTGTAGTTTTGTATAATGTGAGTATTTTATGTTTGTGTCTTGACGCAGTGGTAGGTCACATATATATATTTTGCAGGAAAGGAAAATACAGACATATAGACTTACATTATGGGCGTTGCGTATATAGGATAAGAGATCACCATGGCTCATATATGGCAGCACAACCAAGGGCATGTCATCCATTCCGAAACAGATTCCAGTCAAGGTCAGTACGTTATCATGGTGAAAGTCTTTCATACGCATGGCCTCCTCAAGGAAACTCTGCACATCAATTTCTCTTGGACTGTCATCTACAAACATTTAAAAATAGGAGTTACACATGACCAGATAATGAAGTGCAATAAATGATCAAGAAATATAGTGCTACATGTGATCAAGGTGATCAAGGAATATAAAAATAAGGCCAGGCCAGTGTTGCCTAAAGTAACTGTACATTGTGAATTCAGTTTATTGAAAGTTATGTGTGGTGCAGAGGATAGCGCATTCGCTTTTCACGCGCTAACATCAGGGCCAACAAGAATGATTAATATAAGTTGAAATAACTTGTTCTATAATTGTTTTAAAATATATAAAATTTATATTCAAATTTATTGAAAGTTAAAGGATGAATATAAGGCCTTTTTTTGGGCCCCGGTAATATCCGGATTTGTCCTCCTTAATTTGTCCAAAGTTGTCCTATTGCAGTACATGCGCAAAAACCGAAAGTAGGTTTATGCGGTACAAAAAAAGGGGAAGATAAATAACAAATATAATTTGCTGTTTTGAAAACGAGCTAAAACAATCAAGCTAATACCTTTCCTGTTTTTGAAAACATGTGTAAATTCAACAGGCATATATAAAAGAATGAAAAATGATAGAAATTCATTCGTCACTTAAAAAGCTTACATGTATATAAAACGGAGGATTGAGTCAGAGGGTACTTTTAGGTAATTTTCAATTGTAAAATGTGTTGTTTTCTCAATAGTTTCTTTTCTTATTTATATTTTGAGATGAAATTTACAAGTTTACTCATTTGAGTACACGTACATGTACATAAAATGCACATTCCTTTTGTTTTATAATAGTTATGGCTTCTACACAAACTTGGCAATTTCAAATACATCTCTACATTAAGTGAATTAAACGGTGCAGGACACCCTTTATACGCTTTAAGTATAACATATTAATAGTTAATAAACTAAATACAAAAAAATGGCATTTGCAACCACAACTACAGTAAAATGATTAATTTAATATATGAAATTTGGTTTGCTGGTAAATTTAAGTCTCCTAGCCTCAAGGAAAATATCTGTTTTAATCGTTTAAGTTAACCCATTTCAATGTTTTCATCAATTGTTCTGCCTATTCCCAATGTATATGCTAATTGTTCATAAAAGTTATTTTTGAACAAGCATGCAACTTGGCATATATATTTGTTATATGATGATATTTAATTTGTGAAAGTTTCATACTTGTCCCACAATGCCTTTTTACTTTGAAAAATAACACTTTTTCTTGTGTTTTGGAATACAGGGAATAAAGTGCATCTCCTTGCTCCACACCAAATACCAGTCTATTGTGAGTTAGGCGATTATATAAGCACACGAAATGATTTAGGAGATGTATGAAGATTAAAATTTCTGTACGATTTTGACATGCAGGAAACAGTAATGGGTTTTTAATTGTTAGTTTTTATTCTTTAATAATGGTCATTTACTCACTGTGTAATGTCTTGACTGCAACCAGCGTGTCTCCTTTTGTGTCAGGGAAAGTCAGATAGCCCATGTGTACACAGCCAAAGTGACCTGAAATAAGGTCAAGTCACTGTTGCATAAAGTAACTGTAATTGTGAATTCAATTTGTTGAAAGTTGAAATAATTAAATGTAAACCCCGTCAAATGGTTGGATTCCTCAAGTACTATATTATAGTATACTTGAACAAATACTTAAAATTATTATTGAACGTTTTTATTAAATAATTGATAATACTGTAGCGTTAAAAGCAAAACTTACACTTGAACCACTGAAACAGTCCCGATCTTTTCTCATTTTAATATACGCTGTTTTCCCAAAAGATTAGCAACATTTCCTATGCTATCTGTGGTATACATATGTATTTTCATTTTATATTGTTTTACTTGTGATATTGACAAAGTGTTGGGAAGTAACATTCTCGTGTCAGGTTCACGCTATTCTCAGCCTCTCCACGATAATTCTCAAGGTGTGGCCACACTATTCTAACCTCTCAACTATTAGTCCCCTCCATCAAATAAATAACAAATACTGACCTCTCCCAAGGATCTCCCCAAGAGTGAGCCACTCTCGCTCTATTAGAAGGTTTTTGTCTCGGAGAACCAACAGTGTGTCATCATCGATACCCGACAGAAGGGAGGCTGCTGCTCCGCTCTCCGACATCCGCTGTTCTGCATAGTCTGTCAAAAATGCACCTCCCAGTCAATAATTTATGATTTTTATTTAAATAAACTGCATTTCCAATGTTTATGTGTTTTGCCATGTAATACATTTTATGAAAAAATATAATGCATGATATTTATAATTAACTTTATATTATTGTCATTGACATTACTGATATATTTAAGTTGATGTTAATATTTCATCAATTTAATTTCACGATAACATATATTTCTCCATTATTCTATTTTCATAAAAATCTGAACAAATACTGAAATCTAAGCAAAAAATGACATTAAGAGTATTGATGTAAAATAATTATGTCATTAGTCTAAGATTTGATTACACGTGCAATGAACCTTAATCCTTAAAGCTAATAACGCATCTTTTGTTTAATACAAACCATTTGCTCGGTTCTGAATATCCGTTACCCTCTGGCCGTTAGCGTCCGTGCGGACGGACTGATACTGGGCCATGTAGGAATCTGATGGCTTTTTGAACGGATAAATATATTTTTTCTTCAAAATGATTACTAAGATAATGATAAGAACGATGACAACGACGAGGGCCACGACGAGGATGATGGTCATGATTGGGGTAGTCTCCTCTGTCAAGGTGAAAACCAGGAATCCAATATCTTTCTCTATCCCACCAGCTGTGACCTGAAATAGTTTTATAACACTTGATTTTCATTCAGTTCCTTACCTTTGGAGACAAAATCGTGAGATAAAACCGTTATTTCATAATCCCAATTCAATTGGTGTTCTTAATTAACAAACTAACTTTCAAAATCATCTAGCGAAGCGATCTTTTTTGTGTTTCGTCAGAGGTTTTTAATTTCGAAAATATCTTATGGTAATTAGAAATAATTTGCCAAATTTAAACGATGATAATTTCCATATGTACAAATGATAATAAAACAAATCAAACGATGCAAACATTTGTTGACATCTTCCCTTTACTGTTTAAAAAGAATGACCACCATTTCGTTTTGATTAGATAATACTTCACACTTACCTTGAAATAGGACTGGTACAAGCAGTAAGACATTTAGATCAGCAACATTATTTTTCACCTTTTAATCAGTGACCTATACTCTAGACATTGGGAGACTTTGATATCAGCGAAGTAGCCGGGAATAAATACATAAAAACTCTCAAGTAAATCAGCATGAAGCAAGCATACTGCCTTTCTCAAAGATACTGAATTAAAATCGATCTTTCAAAAGCAGCGATTTCTATTTTTGACCTAGATATCAAATAAGCAATCTAAAGCAAGGCTTAAAAATAGACATACTGTATGGGAAATTAAGAGTGGGAAAGCTTTGGGGTTTTTTTTTTGCACGAGGTGCATAAAAGGGTTAAAATGAGAACAGGCAACTTGGAAATTCCAAGCTTAACATTGTTTACATTCTCTGCAACCCCTGGATAGTGTCATGATAAAATCGAAGGCTCTGCACATTGTCAATGAAACAATGTATAACTAGACTAGGTTGATCCTTTAAAGTAAATCACATGAACTGACTAACTTTGAACTCGGGTTTCGCTGCTCTGAAATCCTCAAAGGACAAATATCAGCTATAAGGTTGGTCAGATATTTTAACTGAAACCGATCAAGCAGCTTGCCACGCGTGTCTTCAATTTTATCATTACATATTCAAGGTATTTTTTACCAGTAATCATCCTGTTCTGTAGTTTTCAAGTGGTGTTTAAATTATCCGGATATCGGCTCTTAAGTCTTGTCTATACATGATCAATTCAGGAAATTAAAAATATAAAAATGGTACTTATGTCTCGCAAGATCGTTCAGTGCTTAAAATAAATAAATATTGTAAATATAACATAGAAACAACTAACAGAGCTATACACTTACCGTAACACGGTATTTCTGCGGTGAAGCCTTGGCAGGCTTGTTATGTAGGGTACAGTGCATGACAGTGTCCTGCAGCTTGGTGATGTTACACACACCATCTGTCCCGACCCTGACGGCCATATCCCTGACAGATATTCCCAGGTTTAGGTGCTCTCCCTGTAACAGACCAAAGAAACAACGACAGATCATTCTTCCGGATACAAGAAGAGAAATTAATCTCATGTGGTTTTATCTGAGAGATGATTGAAACTTATTTGTAGAGATAAATAAGCTTTTATTTGTTTATTGAAACAACTCTGTTTTCGCATATTTCATCAGGTTAAAAACATGCAAAATCATTCAGGTTCATGTTATTGAAAAACATTTGTAAGATTATGACTATTTTTGTTTATATTATCTACAATGATCATCCTAACTCCCAGAATAAACAATACCTATTTTCAAATAACCATGATAAATATCAGTGATACAAATTTCACCTGAAAGTGGCATTAACTTATTGAAGTTTGTCATAACCATCCAGTTGTACACGCTTGTTATATCTGTCCAGTTGTACACCCTTGTGACTGCGCAACTCTTTTGACTTACGAAAGGAAGACCATAACATGGTCTGAAGATATAACGCCAATATCAATACCAGGTGCAAGTTACAATACTTAGTATATAACTGTGTAATATATTATTTATGTAGCATTGCACATGTTAATACTTTCACCAACAACAGCTCAGGGATCTTCTTTTTTCCATTAAAACAAATTTGACCCGGTTACATAGAAAGTGGGTCAAGTAAGTAGTTCCAACAAATGTAATAGCCCTTCAAATCAGCCATGTTTTTGAACAATCTTTATACGCTTTATACCAGAAACATACAATCTATTTGTCATTACTCTTGACTCATTTGATATTTATAAGAGCTTTTAAATGCATTTGCTTCCTTTTATTCTGACAGTATGCCGAGGTCATTTATATGAAAAAAATGATAGTTCTCCATCTCAACAAGCTTAAGGATCAAATATTGTAACGTTTTGCCTTTGCCTTATGGATCTTTAGAAGAAAATATCGTCTGAAGTTTTTAACACAGTAAACCACAGTAACATGTAAGTGGTCCACTGTCATTGCATAAAACATACTTAAAGACTTTCAGCCTGCATGCTATAGCCATCATATTAGTACTCCAGATACTATATATCTTTGAAAGAGGTAGTTTGAAGATTTATTAAAGTTGACCCTTGTGACCTTGAAAGTAGATGTATGTCATTGATTTGAAAACAAAACTGGCAGTCCCACATCCCCGATAAGCTAAGGACCAAATATATTGACTTTTAAGTCTCTCGGTTCACAAAAATAAGTGGAACACGTTCGTTTGATTTATGACGACGGACGATGTTGCATAGCAACAGTTACCTTAATGTCCAACTTCGTCTCGGTGATGTCCATGTAACGCAAATGTCCACTGCCACTAAACTTGTAGAAGTTAGGATCGGGATAATATCGAAATATTGCCCATCCCTGGTCAACAAAATTCTTCTGGCCAAGTTCCTCGATGCCATCCATTTTGAACCAAATGTGATAATCCTCGGACCGGACAGGAAGTTGCCCATCAACATAGCCGGTGATGTTTACTGATCGGCAGTACATTGTGTGTCCATTAGCAGAAGCTTTACATTTCTGTAATACAGATGTAGATTGTTTATGAGAACGTCTGTCATACAAACATGCGGAGGTCAATTTCAGTAACAAAGATAGTTAAGAAACGGCAAAAAAGTGCAAGGACAGAAATAAGTTAAAAAGCATGAATGCCTGTAATTAATGTCTGACCTTGGTGGGAGGTGTCTTCTGGGTCTTGACAATTGTGACTCCTATCTGAGGATCAGCCACGATGTGTAAATTTGTCCCCGTCACTGTCAGATTGATACCACCGCTGTGGAAATTAATAAATATATATAATATACAGGTAACAAAAAAATGCACGGAGAAAAATAACGAGGTTCAGATACTCATGTTAGAATTAGTGAGGTAACAGTTACCCAGGAAAGAACTACATGGGCGTGTCAATCACAGACGAGAATGACACAAGAAACAATTGATGGTCTTACCAAGTTAAAGACCGATGCAGTAAAATGTTAAATTGATGAAATTGATTTGATGTCAACTGTAGATTTCGAGAAAGAGGTTATGAAAACTGATTCCCGAGAAGAAAAAGAGCCAACTTTCTGAAGGTATTTGTCAAGCTGCTACGAACAAGTAATACGTATACATTATATCAAGCCTTTGTTCAGAGGTCTAAGGTCGATGCCGGGGGTCGAACCTGCACCTACAGTGGTGACCCAGTGCCGGTAAAGAAGTGGTTTTTGGTCTGCCATACTGTATGATGAACACATTTTGCAAAAGAATACGTTGTCTACCATCTACATATATGTTGGACATTTGGTAGCAACGGTATCTAAATCGTTGTGAGGGCTGACCTGGCAATAGATCGTGGTGGGGACACATTAGAGATGGTAGAATCGGTCATATAGGTAAAATCCGCATAGATGGGGAACTTGGTCCCGTCTATAGTGACCTCCACCGGGCCGCTCACCACTCGTCCGGACCCTCCTGGTGTCCAGGCTGTCGTCTCACAGATAATCATGGTCACGTTGTGACTGTTTCAAAACAATGGAAAGTCTTTTGTTTACAACTCCTCTGGTATCATGTGACATTCAGCTTTAACTGACATTTGTGAAGAACTTATCTTTAAACATGAATGTTCCTTATAAATAGTGGTTTATTGACACTTATCTAGTATTGTGCTTTATCTGAATATAGAATTATTATACTGCTTATTTTGTTGCAAAAGTTTTATTTTCACGAGTTTGGAGGTAAAACAAATCAAAAATATCAACAAAACAGAAAAATCTTAGAAGAACCTTTAGTTGTTTAAACATATTAAAGAAAACATTCGATCTATCTGGACACAATTAAAGACAAGTACAAGGATATGTCTTTATCATATCATTGATCTTCTATTGAAATTATTGTATTTATTTAAGAAATTTAGTAAAATTTATGTAGAGATATACATCTGAGAAATCTAAATCACTGGTCCACTTTTATTAAGACACTCACTTCTTCAGAATGCAAGGAACATTGGCTACCCTCACAGAACGGTCCTTCCCAATATCTAGGTTATCTCCCTTGATAACCACGATTGTTCCGCCAGACATTGGTCCAAAACTGGGTGTAAAGTTGGCCATCTTTGGCGACTAGAGACAAAGATTAAAATATTTTTTTATGTTGTAATAATTTATCTTTTCCTACGGTATATTGGTTTTGTATGTCATCTACGTTAATCTAAATCCACAAATGCACAATGATGATATTTCTGAGTAATATGTACAATGTTTAAAGAACTTTGGTTGTATTATGGCTGTAGTAAATAACAAAATGTGATTCATATCTGGACTGCCAGCATATATAGTACTGTTATACTGTGATACAATCGACTGTATAATGAGTCGTACCGTAATACCAAGACATTGTGACTCATCAAGTTATAAAGAGACTATGCTCCTACCTTGTAGTTGAAGAGAGCTGTCGACAGAGAATATGTCTATTTTGTACTTGATCGTTGCGATACGTATGCGTATGAGTGTAGTATTATGATACGTATCGTATTGTGATACCATGATAATGTGATATATCGGGCGATACAGAAACTATATATTCCTACCTTGTAGTTGAAGAGAGCTGTTGACAGAGAATAAGTCCCCTCGATTTTATACTTGATTCCTGTTTTGGTGTCGTCAGAAATGTTCACAGACACAGGTACTGATTCAGCCATCATCACTGGTGGAGCAATGCAGACTAGACTGAAATGATAAACTGACTGAGTCAACTGTTGTAAAACTAAAACTGGTTATCTTGGTATCCCTATTGACTTAGCTAGCATCTAGACTAGATTCCGTGGTATACTAGAACCTTACTTTAAAAAGTTTTTTAGTATTTTTCTCACTTTGTATTTGCAACGAAGGGGTTCGGTTTTATACCTACAACTATCATTACCTTTTCATATAGGAATCCAATTAATACTGTATAGCTAGTAATATTTGCGGGGGATTTATTTTCGCAAATCTTAATACCATAAATAATAATATCCATGAATATCTATATATACTGAGATAAAGAATAAAAAATCCCATTAACAACTCAATATCGTATTTTACTTTGTTTTGATAAAATATGTGCAAAATAAATACCATTACCCAAGGTACACTCGTTGTCGTGACACTGTTACCGGGGAATGTCAGGTAAAACTTAATTCCCCGATTGGGACAACTGTGAATTATTATCCCCGCGAATTTAAACTATACTAATGTAGCATTTTCTTTCACTTTCATCACTTTTGTTTTGTTTATTTAGCCAATTTTGACTGATATATCTTAATTAGAGAAAAGAAGAAAAACCTTGTGAAGTTTCTGTAGCTGACTGCACATTCCAAGTTGCCTACACGAGCCTGCCATTCCTGAGCATGAATTGACCCGAAGTTGTGGCCGTGGATGGTGATAGGTGTTTGTCCCTCAAACGGACCAGTGTCTGGGTCGATCTGTGATCGTGTTTAAAAGGTAAAAGAGTAATCAATATTGACAAGAATGAAACTTGATTGTTAGGCATGTTGATTAAATTAGACATAATTCAAATAGGATATACAAAATGTACATTGAAACCAATAAAATAACCATCAGTTTAACATGTATTGTACCATGAATACACCAATACATTTTTGAGCACTTATCATCGATTACATGAAACAATGCAATACAGTAAGTTTATGTTTGCCAAATGGCAATCCCTTCCGCCATGAGCATATGTTTAAGTTTCCACCACAAATTCCTATATAAGCATTACAAGAAGAAATTGCGTCCGTAGGGATTTGAACGCAATGCGATCGGTGTAATTTCAAAGAGTATGGACCACAGGTTTATAGTTATCTAAATGACATGGAAGACGAGGACTTCCTGTGTGCACTTTTTGGTGCAGAGTCCCTAGCCCCAGACTTGCCAGACCGCCCCACCAGAGACGATTTCAGTGTGCAGCCTTCATCAGGGAAGCTATGCACATCTATTATAGCAATAACTGAGCAGGCTCTGCTACTCATCTATTTGCTGAACCACAATTGTGTTTTCTAACCAATAATAAATAAAGTAATATAACATATATTGAACTGTGATGACATATGATGATCATTCGAAATCGTATGGTCTGAGAAATCCTATTTGGCTATTATCCTATCACTAATTATTGATTAATTAGTATGTGTAAATACTAGCTGAATATTGATGGTAGCGCATAACAGTAATATGTGCGTGCGTGTGTGAGGAAGGATGCGTTCGAGTGTGTGCGAGGATGTGTGCGTGCGTTTGTGAGGTGTGTGTGCTTAAGTGTGTGAGTGCGTGCGTGTGTGAGAAAGGGCGCGTTCGTGTGTGTGTGAGGATGTTTGCGAGCGTTTGTGAGATGTGTGTGCTTAATTGTGTGCGTGTGTGAGGAAGTGTTCGTGCTCGTGTGTGTGATGATGTGTGCGTGCATAAGTCTGATGATTGGTGTGTGTGCTCTAGCGTGTATGTGCAAAGAGGTATGTGCGCGTGTGTGATGATGCGTGCGTGTGTGTGTGTGTGTGTGTGTGTGCGTGTGTGCGTGCGTGCGTGCGTGCGTGTATGTTGGAGGGAGAGAATGTTTGTGAATGACTGGACCAAGGAAATTGTCTTCCTCAGTGTCTACTGTTATTGCAAATGTGTATATATATAAATCATGTGTTTCAATGTTTACATGATATGTTTATGTACAATTTATCTCCATATCGGGGGAAATAAAGATTGATGATGATGATGATGATGATGATGATGATGGACTTCATGGACTATATATGTAAATAATATGCGTTCATACCGGCATGAACATAAAACAAATTATGTTTAATCCTTATGTGTATTCGTCAGCTACTGAGAAATCGTTTCAACATGCCTTTTACAAGTATTTAGCTATAACAGCATCAAATCGTTCGAACAAATTATTTCAAATAACCTTTATACTTAAATTTCTTTCTGTATGGCGCCATTAACTTAAATTTGACTTGCATGATCTAACTCATATAGGACACTGGGGTGTCGTACTACCTAACATACGACTGTGTTGTGACAGTCAGTAGATAAAACTTGATGATACAGTATGTACCGTTTCTCCCCTAACCACTCTAATTATCTGTCTGAATGATCAACCAGAGGAAACATAGGGTACGGGGCTATTTACGTTTGAATTGTTACTGACAGGAGTACTTGTGATGGTGTTGTAAATATTTGTTTCTTAATTAACTCACAGGAAAAAATTGATGTACGTACCTTTTGTCTAAATGAATAAATATGTAGCAATGATGAGGCTGTATGTAACGTTTTGAATTATTACAAAGAGGAACACTGGTGATTAGGATATAGACACCATTTCTTGTGAAAAAACCCGAATGACGAGGCTGTATGTGTAACAGCAACGTACACTGTTTTTCATTGAGGAGGTACAAGTTCAGCAACGTCGAGAGTGGTCCGCGGCTAGATGGGTGCACGCCGGCATTTTACATTTAATGGCAGTGTTGGGACCGTGTGGAATCATGTAAGGCTATTCCGTCTTTGCGTATTGCAGAGTTATCTTCACTTGGGAGCAGGGATTGATTGTTACGTCATTGGTTTGTGTGAGAGAATTACTTCATTTTCTCAAAAATTGATGACGTTTCTCTCACAAACAAGTGATGTAACAATCAATACCTGCTCCCAAGAGAAGATAATTCTGCAATACGCAAAGATGGAATAGCTAGTTCCCGGTGGTTCGGAAAGATGCATTTGTACACAGGGAGGACCCACAGGATTGCCCATGCCAAGTCGCGGGACGACACTTCTCGAACAAGGAACAGTTTATCAGCCAAGGAATATGAGGAGAAGTTTCATGTGATGCAGTATAACCCTGGGACGCGTTCAATAGTGCAGTTACGTCGAGTGTATGGTCAGTGGCTGGATGGGTGCTCGCCGGTGAGTTACATTTGGTGGCAGCGTAGTGACTACGCTCGACGCTGAAGAACTAGTTAGCGCGTCCTAGGGGCTTTATCTCATCACTGGTAAAGCTAGATTGCCAGTAAAGCAGTTTCCTTCGCTTGGATTTAACACACCTGCATAAAATTTCACTGAATCTGAATCTTCAATTCAGTTCTATTTTATTTCCTAATTTTCATATTACACGCTATGACAATATCAAGAGTTGTACCGTTCGCTGGTGTGATGAGCATAAGGAGAAGACTGTCATTGACATTAAACATATTTACCAAAACTTATTGATCTTATTGTTATTATTGAATTATTTGCCACTGCATTCACATACAACCTACAAGAGATAAATTGATACAAGACAGTTAATAGTTGGAGAACTCTTACGGAGTGTATGATAGGAGAACAGATGTCCAGGCTCCATGTGGTCTGGATGCCCAGGTTCCGTGTCGGTTTGACACACTCTGTTTTCTTTGTACAACGGTCCACACACCATCCACACACTAGAGGGTCGTCTGCTGTTACACACGTCTCACACGTGCTGTAAACTTCACATGTACGAAGGGGGAATTTGACCACCTATAAAAAATACAATGGTAAGTTGCAGGCCAGCTTGTAATCCCCGCGCCTCCTTATGGCTATCTTTTGGTTGGATTATAGACAAACAAATGGCATTTATATACATAGATGATCAATAAATTGCACAGTCGATAACTATCTTGAACTTTGATAAAAGTGGACAAAAAATCGTTGAACCTTATGTAGCATTTAAGGAGAAGTAATATGGTAATATTTTCGCTCAAAATGAATAATTAAATTACATAGCTACATGTAACTTACCACTTTTATTGTGTACAAAGTTTCATTGATAAATAAACAGTTTTTCGGGAAATATAGTTTTAACATGTTTGTGTCTTAACCAACGGCCTACGGACAGACAACGGTCAGACAGGTACCCTTGTTCTAGTATATTCTACCCTCATTGTACAGGTAAAATAAACCAGAATTATGTCAAATCACAAGAAAAAAATTGATATCAATAATAAAAAAAAAAAAAAAGATACACATCTGCACAACTTTATCACTAGAAACGCGAAGAAAGGAAACACCTAAATCTAGATTATAGATCGATGCCGAAAGCCAAAACACTAACATTTCACTGCAGCATATGGCAATACCGTCCATTTAGGACTGATCAGTGAAAAATCCATCTCAAAAGCGTTCCGAAATATCTGTGTATTACAACAGGTAGGGAGATATGTCTAGACAACTCTTATAACGTTACAAATAGGTTTGTTACAACAGATACTGTATACTTAGGCTAGTATATTACGTAAACCACACGAGAACAACACCAGCATCAGGTTACGTATATTGATTCAAAGTATTATAGAAATTACTCTCGGTTTTTTTAGTTGTCTATGTTTTAAGTCAACATCATCAGACGTCCATGGTCCGTTGTCTGTCATTAACCGAAACTATATTGTATTTCCGAGGCAGTACTGAACGGATCTTATGACTGATCAGAAAGACGAGCATATTGTCAGGTATTTATCATTAATCTTACAGATCTGTACATAACCTGTCTATCACCTTACAGATCTGTATATTACCTGTCTATTACCTAACAGATGTGTATATAACCTGTCTATTTCCTAACAGCCTTGTATATAACCTGTCTGTTACCTAACTGATCTGTATATTTACTGTTTATTACCTAACAGATCTGTATATTACCTGTCTATTACCTAACAGATGTGTATATAACCTGTCTATTTCCTAACAGCCTTGTATATAACCTGTCTATTACCTAACAGATCTGTATATAACCTGTTTGTTACATAACAGATCTGTATATAACCTGTCTGTTACTTAACTGATCTGTATATAACATGTCTATTACCTAACAGATCCGTATATAACCTGTCTATTACCTTACAGACATGTATATAACATGTCTATTCCCTAACAGATCCGTATATAACCTGTCTATCACCTAACAGCTCTGTAAATAACCTTTCTATTTCCTAACAGCCTTGCATATAACCTGTCTGTTACCTAACAGATCCGTATATAGCGTGTCTATTTCCTTACAGACATGTATAATATCTGTCTATTACATAACCGAACTGTATATAACCTGTTTGTTACCTAACTGATCTGTATATAACAAGTCTATTACCTAACAGACATGTATAATATCTGTCTATTACATAACAGATTTGTATATAACCTGTCTGTTCCCTAACAGATCCGTATATAACCTGTCTATCACCTAACAGCTCTGTAAATAACCTGTCTATTTCCTTACAGACATGTATATAACATATCTATTACATAACAGATTTGTATATAACCTGTCTACTATTGCCTAACATCTCTGTATATTACCTATCTATTACCTAACAGCTCTGTAAATAACCTTTCTATTTCCTAACAGCCTTGTATATAACCTGTCTAATACCTAACAGATCTGTATATAAGCTGTCTGTTACTTAACTGATCTGTATATACCCTGTCTACTAACTACCAGCTCTGTATATAACCTGTTTGTTACCTAACTGATCTGTATATTTACCGTTTATTACCTAACAGATCTGTATTTAACATGTGTATTACATAACAGATCTGTATATCACCTGTCTAAAACATAACAGATCTGTATATAACCTGTCTATTACCTAACAGCTCTGTAAATAACCTGTCTATTTCCTAACAGCCTTGTATATAACCTGTCTGTTACCTAACTGATCTGTATATTTACCGTTTATTACCTAACAGATCTGTATATAACCTGTCTATTACATAACAGATCTGTATATAACCTGTCTGTTACCTAACTGATCTGTATATAACATGTCTATTACCTAACAGATCTGTATATAACATGTGTATTACATAACAGATCTGAGTATAACATGTGTATTACATAACAGATCTGGATATCACCTGTCTAAAACATAACAGATCTGTATATTTACTGTCTATTCCCTAACAGCTTTGTATATCACCTGTCTTTTCCCTAACAGATCTGTATATTACCTGTCTATTACCTAACATATCTGTATATTACCTGTCTATTACCTAACATATCTGTATATTACCTGTCTATTACCTAACATATCTGTATATTACCTGTCTATTACCTAACATATCTGTATATTACCTGTCTATTACCTAACATATCTGTATATTACCTGTCTATTACCTAACAGATCTGTATATAACCTGTTTAATACCTAACATATCTGTATATTACCTGTCTATTACCTAACAGATCTGTATATAACATGTGTATTACATAACAGATCTGTATATCACCTGTCTAAAACATAACAGATCTGTATATTTACTGTCTATTACCTAACAGCTTTGTATATCACCTGTCTTTTACCTAACAGATCTGTATATTACCTGTCTATTACCTAACAGATCTGTATATAACCTGTTTAATACCTAACATATCTGTATATTACCTGTCTATTGCCTAACATCTCTGTATATTACCTGTCTATTACCTAATATATCTGTATATTACCTGTGTATTGCCTAACATCTCTGTATATTACCTGTCTATTACCTAACATATCTGTATATTACCTGTGTATTATCTAACATATCTGTATATTATCTGTCTATTATCTAACATATCTGTATATTACCTGTCTATTACCTAACAAATATATATAGTACCTGTCTATTACCTAACATATCTGTATATAACCTGTCTATTACCTAACAGCTCTGTACATTCCCTGTCTATTACCAAACATATCTTTATATTACCTGTAAATTACCTTCCATATCTGTTGAATACCTGTCTATTACCTAACATATCTGTATATTACCTGTTTATTACCTAACATATCTGTATATTACCTGTCTATTACCTAACATATCTGTTAAGTACCTGTCTATTACCTAACTTATCTATATATTACCTGTCTATTACCTAACATATCTGCATATTACCTGTCTATTACCTAATATATCTGTATATTACCTGTGTATTACCTAACATATCTGTATATTACCTGTGTATTACCTGACATATCTGTATATTACCTGTGTATTACCTAACATATCTGTATATTATCTGTCTATTATCTAACATATCTGTATATTACCTGTCTATTACCTAACATATATATATAGTACCTGTCTATTACCTAACATATCTGTATATAACCTGTCTATTACCTAACAGCTCTGTACATTACCTGTCTATTACCAAACATATCTTTATATTACCTGTAAATTACCTTCCATATCTGTTGAATACCTGTCTATTACCTAACATATCTGTATATTACCTGTCTATTACCTAACATATCTGTATATTACCTGTCTATTACCTAACATATCTGTTAAGTACCTGTCTATTACCTAACGTATCTATATATTACCTGTCTATTACCTAACATATCTGCATATTACCTGTCTATTACCTAATATATCTGTATATTACCTGTGTATTACCTAACATATCTGTATATTACCTGTGTATTACCTAACATATCTGTATATTATCTGTCTATTATCGAACATATCTGTATATTACCTGTCTATTACCTAACATATATATATAGTACCTGTCTATTACCTAACATATCTGTATATAACCTGTCTATTACCTAACAGCTCTGTACATTACCTGTCTATTACCAAACATATCTTTATATTACCTGTAAATTACCTTCCATATCTGTTGAATACCTGTCTATTACCTAACATATCTGTATATTACCTGTCTATTACCTAACATATCTGTTAAGTACCTGTCTATTACCTAACGTATCTATATATTACCTGTCTATTACCATATATATCTGTATATAACCTGACTGTTATCTAACATATATGTATATCCTCTGTCTGTAACAAAACAAATCTCTATATTACCTGTCTACTGGCTAGGACATACACATGGTCCTCACTAGAATCGATCTGCATGTCCTGTTGTACAGGAATGTTGGTGTTTCCTGTGAGGTCCAAGTCCATATAAGGCTCCATTTGTCTGTGATCCTCATCAACCTACAATGAATCATTACTATATAGCATTACATCAACCTACAATGTATAATTACCATATAGTATTACATCAACCTACAATGTATCATTACATCTACCTACAATGTATAATTACATCAACCTACAATGAATCATTACTATATAGTATTACATCAACCTACAATGTATAATTACCATATAGTATTACATCAACCTACAATGTATCATTACCATATAGTATTACATCAACCTGCAATGTATCATTACCATATTGTATTACATCAACCTACAATGTATCACTACCATATAGTATTACATCAACCTACAATGTATCGCTACCATATAATATTACATCAACCTACAATGTATCATTATCATATAGCATCACATCAAACTACAATATATCATTGCATCAACATACAATGTTTCACTACCATATAGTATTACAACAACCCACAATGTATCATTACCATATAGTATTACATCAACATACAATATATCATTACCATACAGTATTACATCAACCTACAATGTATCATTACCATATAGTATTACATCAACCTACAATGTATCATAAGCGTATAGTATTACATCAACCTACAATGTATCACTACCATATAGTATAACATCAACCTACAATATATCATTACATCAACCTACAATGTACCATTACCATACAATATTATATCAACCTACAATAATTCACTACTATATAGTATTACATCAACCTTCAATGTATCACTACTATATAGTATTACATCAACCTACAATAATTCACTACTATATAGTATTACATCAACCTACAATAGTTCACTACTATATAGTATTACATCAACCTAAAATAATTCAAAACTATATAGTATTACATCAACCTACAATGTATCACTACTGTACTCTATAGCATTACATCAACCTACAATGTATCACTACTATATAGTATTACATCAACCTACAATGTATCATTATCGTATAGTATTACATCAACCTACAATGTATCACTACCATATCATATTACATCAACCTACAATGTATCATAAGCGTATAGTATTACATCAACCTACAAGGGGTCACTACCATATAATATTACATAAACCTAAAATGTATCATTACCATATAGTATAACATCAACCTATAATGTATCATTACCATATTGTATAACATTAACCTACAATGAATCATTACCATATAGTATTACATCAACCTACAATGTATCACTACCATATAATATTACATAAACCTACAATGTATCATTACCATATAGTATAACATCAACCTATAATGTATCATTACCATATTGTATAACATTAACCTACAATGTATCATTACCATATAGTATTACATCAACCTCTATTGTATCACTACTATATAATATTACATCAACCTAAAATGTATAATTACATCAACTTAGATTGTAGCATTACATCAACCTACAATGTATCATTACCGTATAGTATTACATCAACCTAAAATGTATCACTACCATATAATATTACATCAACCTACAATGTATCACTACCATATACTATTACATCAACCTATATTGTATCACTACATCAACTTAGATTGTATCATTACCTCAACCTACAATGTATCATTACCATACAGTATTACATCAACCTACAATATATCAATACCATAAAGTATTACATCAACCTACCATGTATCATTACCGTTTAGTATTACATCAACCTGCAATGTATCATTACATCAACTTAGATTGTATCATTACCTCAACCTACAATGTATCATTACCGTACAGTATTACATCAACCTACAATATATCAATACCATAAAGTATTACATCAACCTCCCATGTATCATTACCGTTTAGTATTACATCAACCTGCAATGTATCATTACCATATTGTATTACATCAACCTACAATGTATCACTACCATATAATATTACATCAACTTACAATATATCACTCCCATATAGTATTACATCAACATACAATGTATCTAACATCAACCTACAATATAGCATTACCATATAGTATTACATCAACCTACAATGTATAACTACCATATAGTATTACATCAACCTACAATGTATCATTACCATATAGTATTACATCAACCTACAATGTATTATAAGCGTATAGTATTACATCAACCCACAACGTATCACTACCATATAATATTACATCAACCTACAATGTATCATTACCATACAGTATTACATCAACCTACAATGTATCATTACATCAACCTACACTATATCATGACCATATAGTATTACATCAACCTACAATGTATCATTACCATATAGTATTACATCAACCTACAATGTATCATTTCCATATAGTATTACATCAAGCTATATTGTATCACTACTATATAATATTACATCAACCTACAATGTATAATTACATCAACTTAGATTGTATCATTACATCAACTTACAATGTATCATTACCATACAGTATTACATCAACCTACAAAATATTACTACCATATAGTATTACATCAACCTACAATGTATCACTACCATATACTATTACATCAACCTACAATGTATCATTACCTTATAGTATTACAACAACCTACAATGTATCATTACCATATAGTGTTACATTAACCTATAATGTATCATTACCGTATAGTATTACATCAACATACAATGTATCTAACATCAACCTACAATATAGCATTACCATATAGTATTACATCAACCTACAATGTATCATTGCCATATAGTATTACATCAACCTACAATGTATCATTACCTTATAGTATTACAACAACCTACAATGTATCATTACCGTATAGTATTACAACAACCTACAATGTATCATTACCATATAGTATTACATCAACCTATATTGTATCACTACTATATAATATTACATCAACTTACAATGTATAATTACATCAACTTAGATTGTATCATTACATCAACCTACAATGTATCATTACCATACAGTATTACATCAACCTACAAAATATTACTACCATATAGTATTACATCAACCTACAATGTATCACTACCATTTACTATTACATCAACCTACAATGTATCATTACCATATAGTATAACATCAAACTACAATATATCATTACATCAACCTACACTATATCATAACCATATAGTATTACATCAACCTACAATGTATCATTACCATATAGTATAACATCAAACTACAATATATCATTACATCAACCTACACTATATCATAACCGTATAGTATTACATCAACCTACAATGTATCATAAGCGTATAGTATTACATCAACATACAATGTATCAATACCATATAGTATTACATCAACCTATAATGTATCATTACCATACAGTATTACATCCACCTACAATGTATCATTACCATAAAGTATAACATCAAACTACAATGTATCATTACTATATAGTATTACATCAACCTACAATGTATCATTACCGTATAGTATTACATCAACCTACAATGTATCATTACCGTATAGTATTACATCAACCTACAATGTATCATAAGCGTATAGTATTACATCAACCTACAATGTATCATAAGCGTCTAGTATTACATCAACCTACAATGTATCATTACCATATAGTATAACATCAAACTACAATATATCATTACATCAACCTACACTATATCATAACCGTATAGTATTACATCAACCTACAATGTATCATAAGCGTATAGTAGTACATCAACCTACAATGTATCATTACCATATAGTATAACATCAAACTACAATATATCATTACATCAACCTACACTATATCATAACCGTATAGTATTACATCAACCTACAATGTATCATAAGCGTCTAGTATTACATCAACCTACAATGTATCATTACCGTATAGTATTACATCAACCTACAATGTATCATAAGCGTATAGTATTACATCAACCTACAATGTATCAATACCATATAGTATTACATCAACCTATAATGTATCATTACCATACAGTATTACATCAACCTACAATGTATCATTACCATAAAGTATAACATCAAACTACAATGTATCATTACTATATAGTATTACATCAACCTACAATGTATCATTACCATATAGTATAACATCAACCTACAATGTATCATTACCGTATAGTATTACAACAACCTACAATGTATCACTACCATATAATATAACATCAACCTACAATGTATCACTACCATATAATATTACAACAACCTACAATGTATCATTACCATATAGTATTACATCAACCTAGATTGTATCATTACCACATAATATTATTTCAACTTTCAACGTATATATCATTAAAACAAATTATCTATGTTATACCATATATAGGCTTATAACACGATAACATATCACACGATATGTTAAGTTTTATTAATAATATATCCCGATAGGCTTATCTCTGGTACAACACATCTGTACTCTTATACAACACCTCATTCACTCGTTGTGTGGCTAATCTTCTTTTGTATGTAAGCGGAAGCAGCATTCATCAGAGCGTGATTGCAGTTCCGCGTCACAAAACAACTACTTACCTTAGTTTTAAGCAAATGGCCAGTATGCGTTCCCAGTACAGCCACTGTAGCCTCGCCCTGGGTAACCACGGCAACAGATGTCAACACATTGTTGGGTATGTATGCGGTAGCCATACTCCGTACACGATGTTCTTGTCGATAGTTTTGAATACCGATGTTACTCGAACTTCCACAGAACTCTTTGTTTCTGCCTAAATTACTGGCCTGAAGACAAAGAATATAAATTGTTATACAGTTTTTCTTCAAAGAACAATCACATATGCGCAACCTCTACTTTTGTTTAGCATAACTTTATAACTACCTCTACTACTTTTGCTAAGCATAACTTAATAACTACCTCTACTTTTGTTTAATATAACTTTATAACTACCTCTACTTTTGTTTAGTATAACTGTAACTACCTCTACTTTTGTTTAGTATACTTTTATAACTACCTCTACTTTTGAGTATAACTTTATAACTACCTCTACTTTTTAGCATAACTTTGTAACAACCTCTCCTTTTTAGTATAACTTTATAATTATCTCTTCTTTTTAGTATAACTTTAAAACTACTTCTACATTTTAGTATAATTTTGTAACTACTTTTACTTTTTAGTGTAACTTTAAAACTACTTCTGATTTTTAATATAACTTTATAACAACCTCTACTTTTGTTTAGTATAACTTTATAACTACCTTTATATTTATTTAGTATAACTTTATAACTACACTGTACCTCTACTTTTGAGTATAACTTTATAAATACCTCTACTTTTAGCATAATTTTATATAACTACCTCTACTTTTTAGCATAACTTTGTAACTACCTCTACTTTTTGGTATAACTTTATAACTAACTCTACTTTTTAGTGTAACTTTATAACTACTTTTAATTTTTAGCATAACTTTATAACTACCTCTTTTTTTGTTTAGTATAACTTTATAACTACCTCTACTTTTGTTTAGAATAACTTTATAACTACCTCTCCTTTCGTTATGTATGAATTTTTAACTACCTCTACTTTTTGCTTAATATAACTTTTATAACTGCTTTTACTTTTGTTTAGTATAATTTTATAACTACCTCTCCTTTTGTTTAGTATAACTTTATAACTACCTCTTCTTTTGTTTAGTATAACTTTGTAACTACCTTTACTCTTACTTAGTATAACTTTATAACTACCTCTACTTTTGTTTAGTATAACTTTATTACTACCTCTCCTATCGTTAAGTATAACTTTATAACTACCTCTACTTTTTTTTATATAACTTTCATAACTACCTCTACTTTTGTTAAATATAATTTTATAATTAACTCTCCTTTTGTTTAGTATAACTTTAAAACTACTTCTTTTGTTTAATATAACTTTATAACTACCTCTACTTTTGTTAAGTATAACTTTATTGCAATCTTTGCTTTTTTTTTAATATTACTTTATAACTACCTCTACTTTTGTTTAGTATAACTTTATAACTACCTCTCCTTTTTAGGATAACTTGATAACTACCAATACTTTTTAGCATAACTTTGTAACTACCTCTCCTTTTTAGTATACCTTGATAACTACCTCTACTTTTTAGTATAACTTTATAACTAACTCTACTTTTTAGTATAACTTTGTAACCACTTCTACCTTTTAGTTTAACTTTATAACTACCTCTACTTTTTAGTATAACTTTGTAACTACCTCTACTTTTTAGTATAACTTCATAACTACCTCTAGTTTTGTTTAGTATAACTTTATAACTACCTCTTCTTTTGAGTATAACTTCATAACTAACCCTAATTTTGTTTAGTATAATTTTTTAACTACCTCTACTTTTTAGTATAACTTTGTAACTACCTCTACTGTTTAGTATAACTTTATAGGTACCTCTACTTTTTAGTATAACTTTATAACTACCTCTACTTTTAGTAAAACTTTGTAACCACTTCTACCTTTTAGTATAACTTTATAACTTCCTCTACTTTTTAGTATAACTTTGTAACCACTTCTACCTTTTAGTATAAATTTATAACTACCTCTACTTTTGCTTAGTATAACTTTATAATTACCTCTACTTTTTAGTATAACTTTATAACTACCTCTTCTTTTTAGTATAACTTTGTAGCTACCTCTACTTTTTAGTATAACTTTATAACTACCTATTATTTTTAGTATAACTTTATAACTACCTATTCTTTATAGTATATCTTATAACAACCTGTATTTTTTTATTATGACTATAAGTACACTACTTGGCTGTTAACCGTTTATCATATCTTCTACCTATGGTTTCCTTGAGTTGGTACTGTATAGCATGTTATATCAAAGTTTTATTTTTTACACAAACAATGTACTTACTTCGGAAGGGACCAGTCGGTTTTGAAACGTTGCGACACGTTTAAAACGTACATTGTTTGTGTATTAAGTATGACTTTGATGTAACATATTTCCAAACTGATGAATCTTATTGAAGATATGGTCGAGTAGCAGAGTGGATAACGCACTCGCCTTCCACCAAGGCGGCCGGAGTTCGATTCCCCGGTCTGACGTTAAAAGATATGAGGTCACCTGCCCGACAACATGGGTTTTATCCCGCTACTCAGGTTTCCTCCCACATTAAGACCCCCCACGCACTAATATCCCGGTCAACAAGAATGAGTTGTAATAACTTGTTTCATACTTGTTGTTAAATAGATAGTGTATTTCTTCTTCAAAGACATTCCATAGCACGCTCCCTACCTCTAACTATATTTAATATACTGATTGTTCTCTTTATTTATAAACACTCTTAATTCAAAATCTTAAAACTCCTAAAATCTATCTAAATCCATTTAGATGTTCCAAACTAGTATCCATTTAAAGTATAGAAAATGGTGACGCCAGATATCGCGATATGACATGACCTGCATTGCCACTTTATCCCATGTTAACTAAAAACCATCCTGATCCCACAGAGAATCTTACTTTATGATACGATTTGATCTAATATCTAATCAGGATGTGATATAACTGCAAATTAATTTGTATGTACCACATTTATTTTTTCTTCCAGAATTCATACCTACCGCACACATATTTGGGGCGGCCAGTCTTCTACCGTACACCCAGGCTGGCTGTATGGCATTTCCCAAAAAGCAGTCTTTTTGAAGAACTGAAAGGTTCCCAATTATTTCAGTAAAATCAAAAAAGCACATGACGGATCCCTCTTTTTCGTCTGGATTAGGATTAAGTTGTCTGTTAACACCAAATGTAACGAACAACTTTTTGTCCCATATTGAGAGTAGCTTCGGTGCTTCTGCAAGAAATGCATCAGTTGCAATCTCATATATTTTACCATCATGTTCGCACTGTAAAGGGAGTTCCGTGTAGGAAGCGTACGCTACATCGTTTTTACATATTTGTATTATTTTGGTTACAAAAACGTTGTTTTCTGTCTGATTACCGAATGGGTCCCTCATTTGTACAGAGATGTGGTATACGTAGTCTCCATACTCAAATGAATAGATGTAGAACGACTGGAATAAATCTTGGACAGAGTCGTCTGCTGTTAAGTATGTCCCGTATGTTTTATCATGTACGTAATACAGCAGACTCCAGGATGAATCAACATAGTTAAACTCTCGTGTTGACATAATTTTCGGGCGAAACTTAAAATCTCTTTTGTCCATTCCCATGGCGACATAAAGGACTTTTTCTGTACTACCAGAGTGCTGATTAGGAGATCCAAATACCACGGAAACTGTGGAACGAGATGTAGTTCCGATATAATTCACATTGGCCGTTGCAACCAGAGTATGATTGGATGAAATATCGTTGAGGAAGAGACAGGAACACAGTCCCTGATTGGCTGAACCGCACATGAGTATAAAATCTTTTTGGTCATTAATTTCCAAGACACGGACATGATTTGGTGTCATAGTTCGAACTTTACTGCAGGTCAAAGGTGACGGAGGACAGTCACTGTTGTCCAGCACTGGTCCAAGAATATGTTCCTGCACAACATCTAAGTCTTCATCAAAATGTAGGACCAAGTTTTTGCCTCCGACATACAAATCTCCATTTTGTGTATCCATGGTGATTTGAGTTAGAGGTTGATTCTCACTGCTTACATTGTACACGGTATAAAATGCCTCTGTATTGATGGGTGCGGACCACAACACAGCCAAACAAATATTAACAATAAGTATTTCCTTCATGGCGCAATGAGATTTTAGATCACCATTTGTAACTGTTTCTCATGTCTTTATTTCTCCATTTGATAATTTACCTATCGAATTACGGTGACACATTATACTCCTTAATACCAAAGATGACGTCATCTTCTGCCTTTCGGTTCATGTAGACTATTTATCGACTTCATTTTAGATCTGAAAATAAAAATAAAATAAATCATGTAAATCATTGAATTAGCCATTAAAACAAACAGACCTGGCGTGTGAATACCTAGGTCGTATCTATATATATACACAGCCAAACCTCGATAGACTGCCAACATTTAGAGAAATTGTGGCGTTATAAAGGGGTGTGACGATAAATTGAGGGAAATGAATGAAGGAATTCTTAAGAAAAAAAGAAAACAAATACCTTGAAATATGTCGGCGGTAAATGAGGTGGCAAATGAAACGAGGGGCGGCAATCGAGATTTTACTGTAATAAGACATTCGAGTACAAAACAGATAATAATTTCTGGCGTGAATGATTGAGTGTTCTCTCAAATGGTAACAGTTTCCAATACGTATGAAGATTGGCAACAACTGATGACATTGTTCAACTTACCGTACAAATTATATGTGCATTACCAGTGATAAAGATACCGTTGTGAATTCAGTTTCAGCAGCCTGATCGTAAGGACATATTTATTCCATGGATTATACAATGTATGATTCATAAAGGCCAAGTCGAGCTACTGAATTGTGTAAATTATGTAGTATTTATGTCGCCATTATTTACCAAAACGCCATGAATTTGACATTCACCAAAACCTCAAAATTCCAGTACACTTTTGTAGTCCTTGGTGTAAATAAGAATGTCATTAACCGTTGTCATTCAAGGCAACAGTAATAATAATAATAATTCGAGGTTCTTATATACCGCTTTATCACAACCTAGTTCGTAGTTCGTCTCAAAGCGGTTCACAAATTATTATCCGTGGTTATAGGGCCTTTGCAACCAGTCAGTATCTTTCTTAACTCCCTGGGGAGCATAAAGCCGGAGCTGACATTTCGGCGCTAACAGCTAGCATTCTACAATTCTAGCACTGCCCAACCGCGTACTCATTTACAGCTGAGTAGACTGGAACAAGCGAAGTAAAGAAGCTTGCTCAAAGATACAGCACAGTGCCGTGCCGTAACTCGAACAGGCAACCCTTCGGTCACGAGCCCTGCGTCCTACTACTAGACTACCGTGCACGTGCCTCCATACGGTACAGTACAACAGTTGGAAGCGCGTCAAATAAGAAATAAAGTGTATTATACATGTAATATGTTATCATTTGTTTTAATTATTTATTGTACCTACCGTATACTTGTTAATTTCGCGTGGGATTTAATTTAGCTTTATTCGCGGTCACCAAAGCGAGCGCGAAATTAAATGCCAACGAGACCAACACGAAGAATATACAGAAATAAGAAATAAAAACGTGTTTCCTTTTAACTGCCGTATACTTAGTAATTGAGACAATTCAATGTTGTATTTTACGTTATTTTGATAAAACACTTGTAAAATAAATCCCATCACCCTAATACAAAAGTACTCTTGAGAGCGCGATATTTTTACCTGACAATGTGAAATTGAATCCCCGCGAAACAGCTCTGGTCAGTACAACTGCGAAATATTAGCCCCACGAAATTCAACAACTACACAGTATACCACTAATACATGCTTCACGGCGGACGGTGACACATGTAATGTTGTCGACATCAATACTCATTGTAAATAATAAACTTGTGTGTCGTGCAAAATTAAACGACTGTCTCAGCAATGGGTTCAAGCATCCAAAATGAAAATAAATGTACAAGATTCCGAAAAGAAATCGAGCCTTCAGAAAGAAATTGATAAGAGTTCAAAACAGGTCAACAGACAACGTTTTTATCTTCCATTTTCAAGTTTGTCTGACCGATTGATGGTCAGTTCAAGGGCAATGACCACAAGTGGATAATGAAGCGTACACAGGTTGGAAAATTATAATGAAGGGCGATGTAATGAGACAGGTCAACACCCAGTTGATAACACAATAACACCACAATAGACATGGCTACTGACACTTCTGTACTTACCACATACAGCTTTATATCTATACAGCTGTGTATTGTTCACTGAGGAGAACATCCCATTTGTAATATTTTCTACCATTTTTAAGTATTCTAAATTAAAAGAGATTTAAATTTCGGGCGTATAACAGAGTGTTTCTTCATATTTATACTAGCCGACCTGTTAGGCTTGGTCAAGGCTCGCCTGAAAACAGCATCAGATAACTAGGTCCAACCTTATTTCATAAACGAACAACTCTGGTCCAACCTTATTTCATAAACGAACAACTCTGGTCCAACCGGTTCAACCGTTTTGATCAATACACACGACTGTAACAAAATATGTCTTACTCTACCCAATCAGAAGTTTTATAGATAATTTGAATTACATTTAATTTATATTTGTGCATTTAATCATGTTACATTTGTAAGCATTGATTTACGAATTCAAATAACACATGCACAATAACTAGCACTTACATTAAGTCATTGGTAGTCCTCACAAATTAAGTACAGAAAAAGGTCAAGCCATGAAATGAATGCGCGCGAAATGAAGGAATCTGAAGTATGTTGATGAAAACCAAACGTGTGTAATCCGACAACCTGTTTATTGTGAAGATACATGTAAGTTTCACTCCTTAAGTGTGTCAGTTTAGAGAAGTTTACACCGTACAACTTTCCTCAGATTACATTTGGTTATCCTGACAAAATATGTAAATTAATATCGAGACTATTCTATTACAAATTGTATCATAACTCAGTGTTGTATACGCAGAGACATGTCACGTATAAAAACGGGCGTTATAATATAGTACCGATCATAATCTGCCATGTCCCTGTGTTCGTTGACACTAGTATTCATAACAATGGCTGTGGAGTTTAAGTGTAATGGCAATTTTAAATTGTTTTTGCTTGAGACCTAAATATTTCGGTAATGCTTTAAAAGTCGTACATATATAAATAAATATATATCTAAGAAAGTGTCAGATTAAAATATAATACTTACATTGAAGACCTAGTACTTATGTCAAGTGTCCTTATGTACATTAAGATTCGGTATAGCACACAGACCAGCGTTACTCGTCACACGTATACCTGGTGTGTGCCGTGTGTGAGGGTGTGGGATTCTATGTCACACATACTTTAAACAAGCGCTAGGTTTGATAGACATGAACAAATCAACTGTCTTTGTCAATGATCTACCAGTTTTTAACAAATTTACACCTTCATACAGCAGATATCAAACCATGAAGAGTTGTTTTTAAATAATACCCGTTTCCCAGTATAAACAAAACAAAGTAGAAAGTTCAAGCAAAATTGATCTCTTCAAATTGATAAAAATTGATCTTTCTCAGACTATAAGTCAATCACGCCTAGTAAATCACAGCACAGGATCCTACACTTTAAAATTCAAAATTCACAAACATTAACGTAAAGATCACTGCAGGATTCAGCGACTCTTAACTGAGCAAATCAAACTCCTTAAAGGAGTCAGTAACACACCAACGGTCAGTTTTACGCTGTAGGAGTTAGCGACTCAACACTGACCAGTCTTCTTCTGTAGGAGTCAGTGACTAAGGACTGACCAGTATACTCCTGTAGGAGTCAGTGACTCAACACGACCAGTATACTCCTGTAGGAGTTAGTGACTCAGCACTGACCAGTATATTCCTGTAGGAGGCAGTGACTCAACACTGACCAGTATACTCCTGTAGGGGTCATTAAGTCAACACTGACCAGTATACTCCTGTTGGAGTCAGTGATTCAACACTGACCAGTATAATCCTATGGGAGTCAGTGTCTCAACACTGACCAGTATATTCCTGTAGGAGGCAGTGACTCAACACTGACCAGTATACTCCTGTAGGAGACAGTGACTCAACACTGACCAGTATATGCCTGTAGGAGTCAGTGACTCAACACGACCAGTATACTCCTGTAGGAGTTAGTGACTCAACGCTGACAAGTCTGCTCCTGTAGGAGTTAGCGACTCAACACTGACCAGTCTTCTTCTGAAGGAGTCAGTGACTAAGGACTGACCAGTATCCTCCTGTAGGAGTCAGTGACTCAACACTTACCAGTATACTCATGTACGAGTCAGGGACTCAACACTGACCAGTATACTCATGTGGAAGTCAGTGATTCAACACTGACCAGTATCCTCCTGTACGAGTCAGTGACTCAACACTTACCAGTATACTCATGTACGAGTCAGGGACTCAACACTGACCAGTATACTCCTGTAGGGGTCATTAAGTCAACACTGACCAGTATACTCCTGTTGGTGTCAGTGATTCAACACTGACCAGTATACTCCTGTAGGAGTCAGTGACTCAACACGACCAGTATACTCCTGTAGGAGTTAGGGACTCAACACTGACCAGTATATTCCTGTAGGAGTTAGCCACTCAACACTGACCAGTATACTCATGTGGAAGTCAGTGATTCAACACTGACCAGTATACTCCTGTAGGAGTATACTGGTCAGTCCTTAGTCACTGCCTCCTACAGAAGAAGACTGGTCAGTGTTGAGTCGCTAACTCCAACAGGAATATACTGGTCAGGGTTGAGTCGCTAACTCCTACAGGAGAAGACTTGTAAGTGTTGAGTCACTAACTCCTACAGGAGTATACTTGTCAGTGTTGAGTCACTGACTCCCATAGGATTATACTTGTCAGTGTTGAATCACTGACTTCTACATGAGTATACTGGTCAGCGTTGAGTCGCTAACTCCTACAGGAATATACTGGTCAGGGTTGAGTCGCTAACTCCTACAGGAGCAGACTTGTCAGCGTTGAGTCACTAACTCCTACAGGAGAATACTGGTCAGTCCTTAGTCACTGACTAAGGACTGACCAGTATACTCCTGTAGGAGTTAGTGACTCAACACTGACCAGTATATTCCTGTAGGAGTTAGCGACTCAACACTGACCAGTATACTCATGTAGAAGTCAGTGATTCAACACTGACCAGTATAATCCTATGGGAGTCAGTGACTCAACACTCACCAGTATACTCATGTACGAGTCAGGGACTCAACACTGACCAGTATACTCCTGTAGGAGTTAGTGACTCAACACTGACAAGTCTTCTCCTGTAGGAGTTAGCGACTCAACACTGACCAGTCTTCTTCTGTAGGAGTCAGTGACTAAGCACTGACCAGTATATTCATGTAGAAGTCAGTGACTCACCACTGATCAGTATATTCATGTAGGAGACGGTGACTCATTATTGACGAGTATATTCCTGTACGAGTCAGTGACTCAAAATTGACCAGTCAACTCATGAAGGAGTCAGTGACTCAACACTGACCAGTATACTCCTGTAGGAGTCAGTGACTCAACACTGACCAGTATACTCATGTACGAGTCAGTGACTCAACACTGACCAGTATACTCCTGTAGGGGTCATTAAGTCAACACTGACCAGTATACTCCTGTAGGAGTCAGTGACTCAACACTGACCAGTATATTCCTGTAGGAGTTAGTGACTCAACACTGACAAGTGTTCTCCTGTAGGAGTCAGTGACTCAACACTGACCAGTATACTCCTGTAGTAGTTAGTGACTCAACAGTGACTCAACACTGACCAGTAAATTCCTGTAGGAGCCAGTGACTCAACACTGACCAGTATACTCCTGTAGGAGTTAGTGACTCAACAGTGACTCAACAATGACCAGTTTACTCATGTAGGATTCAGTGACTCAACAGTGACTCAACACTGACCAGTTTAACTATGTATGAGAGTCAGAACCCAGTACACTGCTGTAAACTACCTAGATATACACGTTTGTATCGTCTCTCTCATGAATGGAACTTGAAGTGTACACAAATAAACCTCTGTGTACAGTCCTATAAAACGATCCCAGTCTACTTGAGGGGATTACACGATTTAGCGTTTAGCGTATTTGTCGAGTTTAGTCACTTCCTGTTATATATATGGCACGTCTGTTTCACTAGACAAAAATATTCGGAGAAGATTAACTTCAACTAACAGTTTTCCATAAGCTTGAATAGAGCTATATTCTGATAACAAAGTCACATTCAAATTTCATATAATTGAATAGTCTGATCATCAGTGCGATTATAACATATTAATACAAATATGACATCTTTGTTATTTGAACTATAGTAAATTAAATTACCAATCTCTGTTTATTAAACGAAAATTATTAAAATTCACTGTCAGTCTATAATGATCATCTGAGTATAAAGGTTACATGTGCATAAATATTTTGACCTAAAAGGTGTAAACATTCTTAATGTTTAACACTGTTAGAGTGTTTAAATATAACGGAAATATATACAAGTTTTATATCACAGTACAGTTTTGTGATCTCATCCCCTAGCTCTGCTGTATTTGGTAAATGTTTGACCCCTTCACTCCAGAGAACATCATTACATCAGCAGCTGAAATTTTAATGCAATTGCAGAGATGAAGAAAGCTTCCTGATCCTATCAGAGATTCGCCTGAACGCTTGACTGGAACAGATTACAGACGGATGATATAGAGCTTCACTCGGTGCAAGTTTAATTCCGTTCACTTAAATAGACTCACATTTTGAAATATTCAAACAAACAAGTTGTCATGGAAAATTTATAGCAGAAAAATAAACAAATGTGCAGCCTGAATTTCACTTGATATCATTGAAGTACGGTCGGAGCTTCAGTACATTTTATGAACACAGACATTTGAGTCTTGGCTCATCCTGCGAGATTCGCTCACATGTTGAACCCTTATTGACCCTTGATTTGGAAAAAAAAATAGATTGAAAATAATTGTTAAATTGTGATCATACGAGAAGCAGTGTGTATTCTTTGGAAAGTTGTCAGAGCCCAGCTCCAATTTAAAAATCTATTGTGATATTTTCATTAAGAAGATGTCTAAATCTGTACAGTTTGTTTTAAACCATTGTAAAAATCCCTTCTGGAGAGAATACGTCATGACTGTATTTTTGACTTCAACAAATAAAAATATTAAATTTAAGCGTAAGCAATTAAAAACTCGTTTTCCGGTACTATCTAGATTATGTTGTGCAATCGTATGTGTAACTCGTAGACTACAGAAAGTTAAATTTAACGCCATGTCTCCTGAAAGAAAGTCGTTGCTTTCTTATCTTTCATCAAACAGAAAATCAAAAAGTCATTAAAATAATGTGAAATGGTAGATATGTGCAGAACTCTTCTTAACAATATAATGCATTGCAGGTTTTTCTTTCCCCAAAATATTAAAATAAATTGAAATGCTTATTTTTTGAAGAAAAAAACAAGACGACTCGCAAATTACGTTTCTGTATAATGCGTCTATATAAAGGTATGGTTACTATGTGGACGTAGTCACTATGTACAGGTTGTTACTATGTATAAGTTGTTACTATGTATAAGTTGTTACTTGTAGACGTAGTCACTATGTACAGGTAGTTTCTATGTACACGTAGTCACTATGTACAGGTTGTTACTAAATAGATGTAGTTACAATGTAGAGGTTGTTACTATGTAGAGGTTGTTACTATGTAGAGGTTGTTACTATGTAGACGTTGTTATTATGTTCAGGTTGATACTATGTAGAGGTTGTTACTATGTAGAGGTTGTTACTATGTAGAGGTTGTTACTATGTAGACGTTGTTATTATGTTCAGGTTGATACTATGTACAGGTTGTTACTATGTATAGGTTGTTACTATGTAGAGGTTGTTACTATGTAGACGTTGTTATTATGTTCAGGTTGATACTATGTACAGGTTGTTACTATGTATAAATTGTTACTACATTGTATGTATAAGTTGTTATTATGTACAGGTAGTTTCTATGTAGACGTAGTCACTATGTACAGGTTGTTACTATGTATAAGTTGTTACTATGTATAAGTTGTTACTTGTAGACGTAGTCACTATGTACAGGTTGTTACTATTTATAAGTTGTTACTATGTATAAGTTGTTACTTGTAGACGTAGTCACTATGTACAGGTTGTTACTATTTATAAGTTGTTACTATGTATAAGTTGTTACTTGTAGACGTAGTCACTATGTACAGGTTGTTACTATTTATAAGTTGTTACTATGTATAAGTTGTTACTTGTAGACGTAGTCACTATGTACATGTTGTTACTATTTATAAGTTGTTACTATGTATAAGTTGTTACTTGTAGACGTAGTCACTATGTACAGGTAATTTCTATGTGGACGTAGTCACTATGTACAGGTTGTTACTAAATATATGTAGTGACAATGTAGAGGTTGTTACTATGTAAAGGTTGTTACTATGTAGAGGTTGTTACTAGTAAGAGCTAGTTACTATGTATACGTTGATACTATGTATACGTTGTTACTATGTATAAATTGTACTATGTAGATGGTGTTACTATGTATAAGTTGTTACTATGTAGAGGTTGTTACTATTTTGATATAATTACTATGTATACGCTTTACTATGTATACGTTGTTACTATGTATAGGTTGTTATTATGTATACGTTGTTACTATGTATACGTTGTTATCATGTATAAGTTGTTATTATGTATAAGTTGTTATTATGTAGAGGTTGTTACTATGTAGACGTTGTTATTATGTTCAGGTTGATATTATGTATAAATTGTTACTACATTGTATGTATAAGTTGTTACTATGTATAAGTTGTTACTATGTATAATGTGTTACTATGTAGATGGTGTAACTATGTATACGTTGTTACTATGTATAAGTTGTTATAATGTATAAGTTGTTACTATGTATAAGTTGTTACTATGTAGATGGTGTGACTATGTATACGTTGTTACTATGTATAAGTTGTAACTATGTATAAGTTGTTACTATGTATAATTTGTTACTATGTAGAGTTGTTACTATGTAGAGGTTGTTACTATGTAGAGGTTGTTACTATGTTCAGGTTGATACTATGTACAGGTAGTTCCTATGTAGGAGTATCACTATACATTTTTAACTTACATAACACCCTTAGCACGATTGGGTTTCCAACATCAGCAATTCTTGAATCAGTTATTTACTCCTGAGTTTAGGAAAAGATTTCTGGATTTTATACAATTGAAATATTTATACACACTGAAATACAAGGAGCCTCATCCGACCTTTTGTTGGGGACAGCCTTCACAGGAAATTCCATACATACACATTCCAGGCACATATAAACGGCGCCATTAAACAATACGGATAGAAGTAATATTTATACTCACCTGCATGTGTGTAAAATCTCAACAATAACTGGACATTCGGTCCGACCCTTGTTTCACAACCAGACACACTGCTGGGACAAAACACGAATCACATCATTTGACCAGCAAGTGATGATGGAGGGATACCTCAATTAAAGACCACATGGTGGGAGATGTGACGCCGAAAAGGTTTGATGCGAGTGTACTATTCGTTGCTGTTTTAAATGTATGCATAGTGAAATATGTCTACTCCGACCCTGAGTTTCAAAAATCCTGTCTAATCCGACCTCTGAATATTTATTTAAACATCCTTCCTATTAGAAAACAATAAGACAGTTCCACTTTGCATTAGGGTTGTGAAACCGGTCAAATTTTGGTAACCGATTACTCGAACAATCCTCCGATCTAGTAACCGCTTAATCGGTCAATTTGGTAATCAAACAATGAACAACAACAAACACTGTATACATGTATGTTTATCAAACAATGAACAACAACAAACACTACATACATGTATGTTTATCAAACAATGAACAACAACAAACACTGCATATATGTATGTTTAGCAAACAATGAACAACAACAAACACGGTATACATATATGTTTAGCAAACAATGAACAACAACAAACACTGCATACATGTATGTTTAGCAAACAATGAACAACAACAAACACTGTATACATGTATGTTTAGCAAACAATGAACAACAACAAACACGGTATACATACATGTTTAGCAAACAATCTATCTTAAACGTATTTATACCACAAACATACATGTATATCTTGGCGTATTCCAAACTAAACGCAGGAAGTAGTTTCATTTATCCTCAGTAAGTATATTTCATAGACAATATATGTCGGAATGCAGTAAGACGGTATTCAATTACAATTATCTGTACTCAAATCATGTAACATCGATTGTTCTTTAGAACAAAAATGGATCGACAAACGTTTATAGACATGCTTGCTTAATCAAGTGTGTACACTTCATATTATATTTACATCTCGCCTGTAAAAGCGCGTTCTACCTCTAAAAGTTGACATTTCACAAATTTATATTCTGGCTTTCTTTTAAAATGTGTTCATCTCTTTGTCAATAGTAACAAAAGAGTACAAAAACAACACAAACATGTCACCCTGAACACTGTTTTTATTACAAAACTTTCCGATTTTGGTCGAATCTACAGATCTACAGTAGGTCTAAGTCAGATAAACATGGGGCTCCTCAAAGGGAAGGAACCCTACTTTTAATGCAAATTATCAAATAGGACCTGTATGTTCTGACAACTTGTCTAATCTGACCAATTGTGTTGAGTCAAACAGGGTTTCCGATAAGACAGGTTTAACTACATCAATTAGTCAGCAATGTGTTTTATGCGCATGTCTTCAAATTACCACTACTGTATAAATCTTAACAATACTAGATGAACCATTTTCTTAGCATTCTGGAACACGTATTGATTATAACGGTGACCCCCGAGTAAATGATGCTTTAATTTTGTAAATCATTTGAATCAAGTATAGGTCACACCTGCCATGTTTGATTTTGACCTATTGGAAAATGAAACACGTTATGTTCATGTGCAGTTTCGCAAGTAGTACGTTCACCTATGTATGAACATTGCCCCTGATGAACCTCTAAAGAGGTGAAAGTAGTGGGGAAGTACTAAGAAACGCTCTTGTCATTTCTTCTATATTTAACCACCACATGGACTTATATTAATATATATATAGATATACATTCTGGCCCTCAACTGAATTTCGATTGGATGGAACGGTTATTCTGGAGATTTGATCATGTAAAATGCTTCAACACACTTTTACATGAAGTCCTACATCAGGCATACGAACGTTAGGTTTGGTTGAAATATGAGATTAAAAAAAAAAAAAAAAAAAAAAAAGTTTAATCCGACCGCGGTCACAAAATGTAAGTTTATTTCGACATTAATTTCATAAATGTATGCGTTTTTAGTTTGATTTCAGACTGTTTCAAATTTTCAAGACTTCACAAATTTTGAATTGTCTGTTTCTAACCAAAACATTGATGAAACAAAATGAAAATACATTAGAAATACCGATCCCTCATCTTTGTTGAAATTTACATATGTGTCATCAATTTCACGTTTCCTCACAATAGGGTTTAGTAGAGTGACAAAGGGGACCCATCGGCCAATTACCATAGCAACGGCTGTACATGACACATCAGTAACATAGCATCAAATTACCATTGATAATTTGGTAATTACCTCCATAATGACCCAGAAAATATCAGCAACCTCACAGTTCTCCATGGAAAATACTTTTTATTTGGTTTGTCAATGTGTATACAGTCAACGTAACAGCATCGTGTAGCAGTGGAGGCCAATGTGAAGTGAGTGTATAGGAGGTTTTAGAATAATGGTGGGGATGGTAATGGAGGCTAGGTAAACGAATAGAAGGTTAAGGCTGATGGTAAATGGGTGTTAAAAGCTCAATGGTGACGTATTAAGAACGCTAATAAAAACTCAAATGATCCTGAGAGTATGTCAGGATAAAGTGAAAGTGTAAAAAGAGTATGTCTGTCTATCTGTCTGTCACAACAAATATACATCACAACTGACTTGCGGCTGTCACGGACAGCACAGACAGAAAACAGACATACAGGCAGATACACAGCTGACAGCACAGACTCGCAGCTGACAGCACAGACTCGCAACAGACATACAAGCAGATACACAGCTGACAGCACAGACTCGCAACAGACATATAGGCAGATACACAGCGGACAGCACAGACCCGCAACAGACATACAGGCAGATACACAACGGACAGCACAGACTCGCAACAGACATACAGGCAGATACACAGCTGACAGCACAGACTCGCAACAGACAGCACAGACTCGCCACAGACATACAGGCAGATACACAGCTGACAACACAGACTCGCAACAGACATACAGGCAGATACACAGCTGTCACGGACAGAACAGACTGGCAACAGACATACAGGCAGATACACAGCGGACAGCACAGACTCGCAAAAGACATACAGGCAGATACACAGCTGACGTGAAGACAGATACACAACAGACATACAGGCAGATACACAACGGACAGCACAGACCCGCAACAGACATACAGGCAGATACACAACGGACAGCATAGACTCGCAACAGACATACAGGCAGATACACACCGGACAGCACAGACTCGCAACAGACATACAGGCAGATAAACAGCTGTCACGGACAGAACAGACTCGCAACAGACATACAGGCAGATACACACCGGACAGCACAGACTCGCAACAGACATACAGTCAGATACACAACGGACAGCACAGACTCGCAACAGACATACAAGCAGATACACAGCTGACAGCACAGACTCGCAACAGCCAGCACAGACTCGCAACAGACATACAGGCAGATACACAACGGACAGCACAGACTCGCAACAGACATACACGCAGATACACAGCTGACAGCACAGACTCGCAAAAGACATACAGGCAGATACACAGCTGACGTGTAGACAGATACACAACAGACATACAGGCAGATACACAGCTGACAGCACAGACTCGCAACAGACATACAGGCAGATACACAACGGACAGCACAGACTCGCA